>NC_092352.1:40208636-40520412 GCF_963676685.1 Mytilus edulis | reverse complement strand
TGATGTCACACCTGCTGTCCTTCGATCTTATATATACTAGAAACTAACACCCAAAACTGGAAATAATAGTAGGGGATAGCAATTTGATATTCTGTTGCAAAATACGCATATTATATTAAGAAGATGTAGTACTTTGTATGTGTGTATAACTATAAGATTTGGTATGGTTTAGATATATTACAACCAGATGCTCCGCAGGGCGCAGCTTTATACGACCGCAGAGGTTGAACCCTGAACGGTTGGGGCAAGTATGGACACAACATTCAAGCTGGATTCAGTTCTAAATTTGGATTGTGATTAAATAGCTGACACAGCATAGGTTTCTGACACAGAATGAATGTGGTCTAATGAACTTAAAATATTTGTTTTGCCTTTGAGCAATTCACTATGCTGTTGAATATTAATCCTCTCAAAAAAATGTTTGAAGAAATTTTCTTTTTATTTATGAAATCTGAAATGACAAAAATTTAACCCCCCCCCCCCCCCTTTTTTTCACACCCCCCTTTCCCTTTTTCCAAAACTGATCTCAATTCTAATTTCTAATGGAGTTTGCAACAAAAACTACTCAATTAAATACATCATAAAATATTAAAATGTAAAATAAAGTGCTTGTTATCACTGAATGGTAAAGATTGTTTTAATTTATCAGTTGGTAGTAAAAGTGAATATACATTGTATATTGTATAAAACAATGATTTAAGTTGATTCAACTACTATTCTGGACAAAGAAAGATAATTCCAATTGAAAATTTCCAATTGCTATTGCTCAATATTGTGCAATTAGATATTTCTTGCTATTGCGCAATACTGTGCAATTGAAAATATTTGCTATTGCACAATACTGTGCAATTGAAGATTTCTTGCTATTGCGCAATACTGTGCAATTGAAAATTTCTTGCTATTGCACAATACTTAATATAATAATTTTGGATCCTGATTTGAACCAACTTGAAAACTGGGCCCATAATAAAAAAACTTAGTTTAATTTTGGACCCTTTGGACTTTAATGTAGACCAATTTGAAAATGGGACCAAAAATTAAGAATCTACATACACATATCAAAGAACCCCAATTATTCAATTTTTGATGAAATCAAACAAAGTTTAATTTTGGACCCCGATTTGGACCATCTTATTACAAAAAGTAAAATTAACAATCCAGATACAAAATCCTCCCTTTTGCCGTAATTTTTGTATAGTGTCCTGTGTCATATTTAAATACTTGTACCTAGGAAAGGACAGTTATTACTGTTTATATTTGATTTATTAGGGCTTTCCACTTTTCTGTGGAAAGACCTATTGTTTTTCTTCTGATTATTTTTTTTTTCTTCCGCCAAATTTTGTTCTTGCGATAAACATTTGTTTCTCAATATGTCGCTTAGATATTTGGTATATGATATCGAACAGTTTATGCGCTTTTGAAATTTACCTTGCGTAACCGAATACTTTTCTTTGTAAGAGTTATCTCCCCAAACACTGTTTTCCTTGTGTCCACAACTCCTTCGCAACTGTAAAAGATTACGACAAATTTATTTTACAAAATTGCTTGTTATATCCTTCTCATGATTTGTCCTATTTTGACCGAAGCGATATGAACACTCCATATGAGAGTTATTTCCCCTTATGCATTTCATATACGTGATATGCATTTCTATCTTGTAAACCATAAGTGGTAGAGATCTAGGATCTTTTGATTTGAGGTCCTTGGTCCAAAAAAATGAAAATTAGGTCAAGGTCATATTCTAATTTTTGAATTTGTCTTATTTTCACTCATTTTCATTAACCTTATAAGATATCGACAAATTATTTTGACTAAATTATTAGTTGCGACATGCCGTAACTTAATTTTAGTTGAAAGGGTGCGTAGACAATGAATGGGAGTTTTTGCCCCTATCATATCTAAAATTTTATGTAAAGTGATATAACTTACTAACCATACATATTAGAGACCTAGGGTCTTTTGACTTGAGATCCTCAGTTTGTGACCTTGAAATTAGGTCAAGGTCATAGGTCAATTTGACGTTCTAGATTTTGACCTTTGCTTTAAATTCATATCTGTATATCATAAAGCCATATGAACTGACATTTTAGACTGATTTTTAATATCTTAATATCAAAATAGATATTAACTGGTGGAAAGACCTTCAATTGTTCTCTGAAAAATTGGTTTTTAATTTTGATTTTGTTCCTTTGGTCAAATTTCTGCAATATATCTAAGAAATTCTTGATTATTCAAATAACAAATATCACCAATATAACGATAAGTGTTGTTGAATCTATAAATTAAATGCAATTCAGACAGGTACTTACGGAGTTTGGTCATAAATTGTGAATCATTTCAGTACAATAACGTGTCTGCTGTCAAAGGGAGGCAATTGGTGCCCATATGAATACAAGTAGAAAATTAAATGCTTCAATCATCTGATTATACCTCAAGTATCTCTAGCATATCTATCTTTCTTATTCCAAAAGAAGGCTTTACACGAGTAAATATAGATTTCTCAAACAATCATTTAATTTAATAGGAAAACTTTTGCTTGATTGGTTTTGAGTATAGTGTAATGAATAAAATGTTGGTGAAGTCGGTGATACCAAATGAACCTCTTAATCAAACAATTAAACCTCAACCTTCCAATATGGAATGTACAAATTGTATGTCCTGCTGTACAAAACAGAAAAGTCACAGTAAATTTAACTTAAAAAAAAAAGCTCTGCTGTTTTCAGAACATATCTTTTTTTATAGTGTCTGCTCGAGTAAAAACAAAACTTGGGTTTATTCGAAGATCACTATTTTTATAGGTTGACTCGCTGTCTGCATTACTCAGCTCTGCTCATCTCTATATAAAATTGCGTTTCACAGTTAACTGACGTCATATAGTAATAAACATTGAAGACCTTAATAACATCCAACTGCATATATCACCAGCGTCAGGATGAATAAACCAACATTGATAAATTCATACTGAACTTAGTCTTCTACTGGTTTTCTAGTGAAATAAAGAAAATAATGGAAAAAGCACAAGAACTGCTTTTGCCTGGGTGACTTGGGTACAAAAAAAAGACAGAACTCATAATAAAAAATTGCATTCTTTAATTACAAATAAAAAATTCATCTCTCAAAAACATTTACTCATTCATCTAACAGACAGACTTTCTCAGTCATAAAAAAACAACAAAATCAGTACAACACTAACATGAAAGAACTATGGCAAAGTTAAAATAATAAGGCTGTATCAACTGCTTGTAATCTTCTCATACGTTCTTTGTCCCCAATAGGACTCCAGATCAAAAGGTTTAAAATCTGAAAAAGAAAAAACAATATATAAAGAATAATTAATTTTTAAATTTGACATCATAAAGTACAACAATGTTTGAAATTAACATTATTAATGAGTTATTCACTCCTTTGAACAAGACCACTCTTTAAACAATGTTGTTTGTCCAAAACTATTGATCAATATTTATTACATGTATACATTGTACATATGACAGGAATCTTGTATGACTGTATTTACTAAATGAACCTTTAATTCTATAATTGGTGTTGTTCAGTGATTGTCATTTGTTTGTGTGGTTCATTGGTGTTTGTTTCTCATTTTTTATATAGATTTGATGGATGGTTTTCCTGTTTGGAATGGTTTTACACTAGTTATTTGGGGGCCCAATAGAGCTTGGTGTTTGATGTGAGCCAAGCCTATGTGTTGAAAGACTGTACTTTTGACGTGGACCTATAAATGTAATCTTTCTATACATTGTGACTTGGATGGTGAGTTGTCTCATTGGCACTCATACCATATCATCTTATTATTACAGGTAGCTATCTTATAGAGAGGTCAATAACTTGCATTACCATTAAGTTTTTGCAACATCAATGGAATTCATGTTCAATAGGGATAGAATGTATGGTATTTAGTATTTTTTTTGTGGTTACAATTGTTGAATTGTTGAAGTGGTTAAAAAAAAAATATGATACAAATTGCAGACAATGACCAACAGCATACACTACATTTTTTTGGTATATCTCAAGGTGAGCTATTGATATTTGAAAATGGGTAACTAATATCAATGAACTATATAAATAATTATTGAACTTAAATATTGTTAAATGTGCTTAGATCTCAACTTAAATACGTAAATACATCTTTCTTCTGACATTCACAAGGCATTCTCTGGTAAAAAAAAAATACATGTTTTCTTTCATCAACCATTCTCACATTCAGAAAAAAAATCTAATCATGCTTATAGAATATCAATCTTTGCTACTTACTTCTCAAAACAGGATTATTTGGATCTTTGTCTCTGTAAACAATTGGACCACCTACAACATGTACAATAACAATTATTTATTTCTATCATCAACAAGATTGTATCCAACAGACTGGTCAATGTGAAGTTTAATATTATTAAAGCAGCACTTTCAGTTGACAATTTTAAGACCAAAACTTACATGAAATGTATTTTTTTTTTATTTATTTATTTGTGATTGTGTGATAAAGATCAAACAATAAATATCTAGGTACATGTAATGTGATCCTATCTGAAATGATTTTCTTATAGCTTGTGTAATGAATGTGGTACTATAACTTTCTTGATGAATTGATTGATGGTATTAATGCCACTTTTAGCACTATTCTATATCAGTTTTTATGGGTGGAAGAAGCTGCAGTCGCTGGAGAGAATCATAATCTTTAACTTTACAACTGACAATCCTAGCCTTGCGATCATAAAACTTTCGAGCACAATTTTTGTACTCAGACTCAAGAATCAACCAATCAAAATACAGGATTTTGTATTTTGAGCAATTATTTTGTACTCGAGAGTACTTAGTAAAGTTTTATGACCGAGAGCCCAGGTGAATTAAATTCGAGTCCAAAACACCTGCCATGTACCAGTTTCAAACACACAACCTGTGTTAACACAGGATAGTGATACAGTAAATTATCTAGTTCAACCACTGAACCACCAATTATTATGTCTTCTTATAATTGCTTGAAACAAGGTTATACATGCATTGACATGTATTACAAAATTTGTATATACATTATTGTACATGGATAGTAATGGGATCAATGTGGGGAGAACACCAAGTAACATTTAAGAAAACTTTAAACATGGAAAAACATCTACAAACTCTTTAAATCAAAGCTTTGAGACATTTAAATTTTTATCTGACTCATACATTTATCATGACCAGTCAGGGGACTTACTCAAATGAGTGATTTTCTAAATCACTGATTTTTACAGTAACATTATGTCCATGAAGGTTGGAAGTAAGAGTTGTCTTTCTTTAATAAACACCTATCCAAGTAGTACAAATTAATCACTAGACTAAGTGATTTAATTTTATTGTGGCTTTAAATATAGAATACTAATGATCCAGGGACTAATTATGTTGCTAAAATTATCAGAACCAACATCTGTGTTGATAGGATGACCTGGTCATGTCAGGTGATGACCTTGTACCAAATAGAGGATAATGACATAAAAATCACTTGTTTAAGTATCATACCTCAATTTCCTTCCAAAAAATCACTTCTTTAAGTATCATTATTTTAACAATCCCCACTAATTTCAACACCCCGAACAGTGAAATTTTGATCGTGAACAGTAGAATTTTATTACATAATCTATAAGATGAAACCTTGAATTTTACAGGAAAAATACTCCCACTGCTGGGAAAAATCAGATCTGTTAAGAAAGTATCAGTTCATTATGTAAAGCCATTTTTATAGCATTTTTCAACTAAAATGGAATTTGCAGCCTATAATATCTCAACCTATGTGTTTAAAATTTGGTAAAACAAATTTAAAAATCACTTATTTCAATAAGTCCCCTGACTGATGACTATGCGCTCTATTCATGTAATCTTTTTGTACAACTAACACATGACTCATGAATAGAATGATATGACTGTTGTATTGCAAGCTTCTTACCTTCTCTAAAATTCTTTTTTGATTCTAATTCACTGCTGACTTTACTCCAAGCTGTAAAAAATACAGATAATATTAAATAGATGTTAGTTTGACTAGACATGCTAGAAACATCTACAAATAGTACAGGAGAACCAGTATGGAAAATTCTGAACATTCATGATGGGTTTTTTTCCTCGGAGGGCATTTCAGTCAGTGTGTGGTAACAAACAAAAAAATGCAATTCTATGCATCTAAAGGGACATAACTCTTATAAACAATAAGTGACTCAATTACCGAATTCAAATATTTGTTCTCAGCATTGTGTTATTACGTTTCATAAAATTAGCATTCATGAGGTAAACTTTATACATTTAAGATTGGAAATGTAAAAAAAAATCTAGTTGGGTAAAACAAATAATATGTCCATGATGTATGTTAAGGGTTATCCCTGTTTATAATATTATTATAACTGGCAGCTAGTGTGATGAAAAATACACTTTGCCTGCATTAATTTTCTACAAAAGCCAAGGAAAATAATCCAATCAATTAATATTTGGCTTAATTTAGCCCACATTTACCTCCTCATTGTAAACATTGTAATTGCTGGCAAAACTTATTCTTTTTAATTTGGTCAAAATATTCTTGAAAATGGCCAACATATTAGTCCTTGACATTGTGGTGTCACCAAAAAATCATGACCCCAAACCTAAACTCAAGTTTTTAAATGTACATTTTCAGGTTTTTAAAATACAGTACAAAACAGTACAAAGGCCATCATTCATGTCATACATATTTATCATATTGTTAAGAATACACTGCAATGTCACAAATGTAGCTTTTCCTTAATTTCATTTTTTAAATTAAAATTACAAAATAAAATTTTACCATCAGTAAGAAATTTGACTATCTCTTCGTGTTGAGGAAAAGCTTCTTGCACAGGTGGTGGATTTTGTTTATTGTAACCAGATCTTCTACCATTCATTTGATGATGATTGAACGTAGGTTTTGGAGAGCTAAAAGATTAAATACATACTGTACATATAAATTTGTATAGTCTTCTTTGTACAAGTAATTACACAATATGTGAATATTTTCAGCTGTCATGTAATAGAGGGGGATAGGACCTTTATCAGGACTTTGGGATCAGGTTTTTTAAGCTCAGAATTTCGGGATTGACCCTTTTGGGATTTTTCAGGATTTTCGAATTTCAGGATGTCAGGATTTTAATTTATTTAAATTTGGGACCTCAGGATTTCGTGTTTTTAAGACCGGGATTTCGGGATCAGGACCCGTCCTACCCCCCCCCCCCCCCCTGTAATTACTTATATATTAATCTAGTACATAAGTGAAGTCACAATAATCTCTATAACCAGTTTCCTGATTTTTACTGTGATCTACTTTTGTAACTCTTGCATAGTTGTCCCAGTAGTCTACTATATATAGCTAAATGTCAAAAACTAGCATAAAGACCTACGAATATGAAGATTGAAGTATGAGCTATGGTTGCGCAGCTTATCGGATACTGTGAGGTGGTATCGGGATCGTTTGCCCTGATTACATGTTCGCCCTAGGTTCGTTCGCACTGAGTTTGTTCGCCCTGGTAATCCGTTCGCCCTGGGTTCATTCGCCCTATTTTCATTTATGATATGTAGATGTTACATTAATGAAAGAAATATATATTTATATATATTAAAATTTATGTATATCTATTAAAAATTAAATACAGAATATTAATTAAATTAAATTCTTGGCTGCATTGTTACACTTTATTTTATAATTACTTTTAATTACTGTTGATTGAATTTTGATTGCTGATTAGGTATAATTTGAAATATTTGATATCACTGATTGGTATATGAATATTGTCTTTGATGGATTAATAACATTTTTCTCAAATAAAATAGTCAGCTTGGATGGGTAAAAACACTGATGTAAAAATTGTTAGGCATGAAGGGAAATTATTTTCGCAGCTTGGCTTCTTTGATCTCAAGTGTGTTTTGACAAATTTGTTATATATGGACTGACTGCAACATATTCAATTAAATACACACAACATAACTGTCTAAAAATAATAAAAATCAGGGCGAACATACATGGGGCGAACAGGTATCAGTGCGAACGGTCTCTGGTCGAAACGGAACTAGGGCGAACAGTAACTAGGGCGAACCGAAATAAGGGCGGACGGACCCAGATTCCTGTGAGGTTAAGCCCAAAATGTATTATTGTTATTACTGCAGGAAAACATCACAGAAAACAATGAAAATAGCCTTTAAAAACGTCTATTTTGTTTATTAGGACTGAGGATTTTGGTTTTCTAGAAGTGATATACATGTATCAAAGATAAACAATTATTTTCAATCCTTCATATTTTTGTTGACCTTAATTGTTTTCATTGCATCAGAACAATAAAATGAGAAACTATTACTGCAAGTTTAGATTTTAATATGAATATTAAAATACAACCAAAAGTAGTGACATTGTCAATGTTGTTGTTTTTCCGTTATAAGAAGTCACATGATAAGAAATTAATCGTCTTAAGGTCATTAATCCTTCCAGTCAATAATCCTGTACAAACACGTGTTTCATAACAACACATGCATTTTTCAATGACAGTTAGATTTAACAGCTGTTTTACACTGTACCATACGTTTTAGCCCTACCAGAACATTTTCTTACCTCATAGTCAATGCACCAGTCCCCTTTTGCTGATTTTCTACGTCCTTTATTTCAAGGTTGTCTATCGCTTTCGGAGGACCTGTAACGTTAATAAAACCTCTTTAAAACGATTCTACAGATTTTTTTCTTTAAAATGGCGTATAACATGACGATGAAACATTCCAACAAACACACAAAAAAGCAAAAAATATTACCTCTCCTTGTGCTAGAAGCTATTTTACTTGGTCCTCTTGACAATGCATACATCCCCTTATCATATCGCGCAACTTGCTGCGCAAATGAAAGTTAATTCGAGAACTTTCTACTTTTTAGTTTAAATTTCTAGCTTAATTCTAGAAATAACTCGAATGAGACTGTCGACTTCGTCGTAAAATAATATAAACTGGTCCCAAATATTTATTTTACTCGATAATTCTTAAAGGGACAACATGGAACCAGAACAATTTTGTAAGGGAGACAACTCTAATTTATTATTTGTGTAGCAGAAAGCAAAATTTCCTGGAACAGTTCAAAGTACAAAAGATAGACATTGTCGTTATTAATGCTGTGAAAAAAGACAAAATATAGGTAATTTATATTTTGCAAAAAAGGTGTGTGGTGTTGTCTTTACATTAAACAGACAGAATAGTGATAACTGTACAAATTTTCATTGACCATCTGGCATCTGAGAATCATCTGATTATTATCACTATTTATTTTTTACATCTCTTCTTCCTTGCTAAGAAAAGAATTCCTATTGGAGTGTTATTTGAAAATATCTGTACATTTACACTTATGTTTTACAGTTTTATTCACTTTACAGCATTGACCAGTCTAGAATATAATCTAGTCAGTCTTTAAACATATTTTATATTGCTACCATTTACCTGTCAATAAAAAATATGATGCTCTTGCATTCTTTTATTTTCTTTATCTTATTTACTGTTTGATGGTCAGATGTTTTTTGGATATATGAGTCGCTCAGCAATAAAGTAGAACATAAGAGGTTGTTGTTCATGTTGTTTCCTTTGTCATGTTTGTTCTTGTAAAGGTTGTCAACATGGTCAAATATTTATGGTATTTAAGGGGTTGCCAAAATAAGCCAAATTTATTTTATACTGTATACGTCGGTTTTGGAATCATGTCTTTCTTGGGAAAGGATCATATATTATGCACTCCTTTATAAGGTCCTTTATATTTTGGGGTTCGTGTTGTTTATTCTTTAGTTTTCTATGTTGTGCCATTGTTTACTATTGTTTTTCTGTTTGTCTTTTTCATTTTTAGCCATGGCGTTGTCAGTTTGTTTTAGATTTATGAGTTTGACTATCCCTTTGGTATCTTTCGTCCCTCTTTTACAAGATAGAAGGCTTGCCTGTATCCCTGCTCTATTTACTATAAAAGTTTCCAGCACTTTCATAAATATCATTTATAGGTTTAGTATAGAAATAATTTATGTTCCCTAAGTATGTAATCTTCATTCCCGTAAGTCAGTCTGCACGGTTAGCCACTAGTCCGATGCCCCAGACTAGTAAAATTTCATTCAGACTAGTAAGTTTTTGCAAAACTTTGTTTGGACTAATAAGAAAAATGTCAGAATATTGGTCTTTATAGACTAGTAGTTGAAAAAGTGTTTGGTGCAGACTGCCGTAAGACTGAGGGAGGGTGACCATTTTTAAATTAGATTTTAATTTCCCAAATATTTTGTTGGAAGTGACGATGCCTACATTTTGTCACTTGGTGATAGAGTCACATGACAGATTCATCTCCTGGAACTGCCGTATTAGATCACTCTTTTAATTAATTTGTAATTTTCTGATTTTTATAAATCCGCAAAAATATTTTTGGGATCATATAATGGTATGATGTTGTCAAGTCTGCATCTATTAGTGAGTCTTCTGCGTTGTCGTCTGAGGACACATTGGTTTCCAGACAATAACTTTAGTTTAAGTGAATGGATCTCTATGAAATTTTTGAAGAAGGTTCAATACCACAAAAAAAAGGTTGGGATTGATTTTGGGGATAGTGGGACCAACCTTTTAGGAATTAAGGGCCCAAAAGGGGCCGAAAACAAGCATTTTTCTACTTTCAGGATAATAACTTGTGTATAAGTATTTCATTTTCTCTCAAATTGTACCACAATGTTTAATACCACAGGTAGAAGGTTGGGATTCATTTTTTTGTTAGTAATTGCTGTTTAAATCACTGTGCAAATATCTATTCTCCCTCTTAGGCTCTATTATTCACATCAATCAAAAGAAAAATACTATAGACATGATAGATACAAAAAAATACAGATAATATACACAAAAGTCAATCTAAAAAAAGACGATTCAATGAAATTTATAGACCTCACTATGAGAGGAGAGCAGACATCGTTTTTGTGATTCATAGAGTCATATTGGACAATGTTGGATGTTGATAAGAGGGTTAAGATATTGGACACTGATATGAGACATTAAGTCAAATTGGGAATTAAAAGTAATTATTGAACAATTCAGTAAACATGGTAAATACATGTAATTACTAATCTATATAGTAATTACATGTAGTTACTGATTGTTTCAGGTATTCACTGAATTTTTGTAATTTTTACAGCTTTTTACTGACATCTAAAATTTTAGACATAATTCAAGGAACGATATGAAAGTAAAGGGGTAGGTTTTGTAGGGCTTACCTTAGGGTTAGGAATCAAAGGTACCCAAAGATTGCACGATCTTATTTAACAGTTTGTGTATTGACACTGTAAAATAGCTGTTTTATAATTTTTGAAACTCGCTGTAAATAATTTACAACATGCAAAACAATAAATCCATAAAATTACAATATATTATACATGAATTATCTAATGTACATTTAATCAATTAACATGATTACATATAGAATGAATACCTATTTATACAATAAATGCAAGTTACTTATTATGACATAACAAACTGTTGTGACATATTGAGTTACACAAAACATATGCATTAGACTTGCATGACATTTGAACACAACCGGCTTTACATGCACACTCTGACTTACTGATGGCACCTTGCAAAGCTAATGTTATGAATGCTGAGAAAGTGAGTTGATTCCTCGAGTAAGATCCATTTAAAATTCCTTCCTTTAAGCTGAGTTAAGATTCATAACAGCCATATCTATGTATTTACTAAATGCATCAGGAATTACATGAAATTCCTAAATTCGAGTAAATACATGTAGTTCCTAATTTCACCTATTTACGGTAACAAATATACATTTATATATACATATATTCATATTTTTTTTACTTTTAGTATTGAAACATATATCTGACCAAGATGTACATTCTCTGATTCCAACAAAAAATCAACATCATGAGTTTTAAGAGAGAAGTACCAGCTCGACCACCGCCACCAACAAAAGGCTTGGGTAAAAAGATGGATTCTACGCCTGCCATGAAATTCAGTTTTAAGTCATTAGAAGAAGATGAAGATGATGAGGAAGACTTGACGACTATGACAGGAGAATTGACGAAGAAAGTGGAATCTGACAAACTAAAAAAAGATAATAAACCTCCTGACTCTCCAAATAAAATGTCTACAGACAAGAAAAGTCATGATGAGAGTGACAAACCTTCAGAGGATAAAAAAAGATTCATAAAAAAAGAAGTAGGAGAGCCCAAAAAAGTTGTTGCTTCACAGAGGAGTTGGGATATCCCTACTCAGATTAGTGCTAACACTACAGCTGAACCCATCCCAATAAGGTCCTCGAGTGCTGACAAACTGCAGAAATATTCAAAATCTGTTGAAGAAGAGGGCTCTGCTATGTCATGGCTGAAACAGAATGTGGCTGAAATTTCTTCTGCTGTGAAAGATAAAGCTGAAAGGGCAAGGAAAAAAATTGAAGAATTATCTGAAAATATCGGTAAAGATGAAGATGAAAAAGTAAAAGTAAAAGAAATGAAGGCAATAAATACTGACACAAGTAAAACAACTGAAAGAACAGGAGAAATTCAACATGCAGTGAAAAAAGAAACAGTTGAACAGCTTAAGCATGTTAATCCAACTCCTGACAAAGTTCTGGAAGAACACACTGATGTTTTTGAAGGGAAGTCACATTCTGATACTGAAATAGAAACAGTGGAAGTTGAAGAATTCAATATTGTAGATGACTTTTATTCAAATGAACCGATTGAAGATTTTACAGGGGTACCTTCTGTCACTAGTAGTCACAATACTTTTGAAACAAAGAAGCCGAAAACTTCTTTAAAGCGAAGATTAGTGAAAAGCAAAGTTCCAAAATTTACTTCCCCTGTAGCGATGTCAAAATTATCCAAAGATAAGGTAGATGAGTTAGAAGAGGCAACATTTTATAATGCAGCTGATGAAACAGTTACAGTAAAACCTCAGTCACATCCGTCAAAACTACAGGGTGTAGCAGAAAGTGTAGAAAAACATGTTCCTACAAAAAAATTCCTGATTGTGATTGGTATTGTGTTTTTGTATATTGTCATTCCCCTACCGTCATATATTTCTGGTATGATATTAGGAAGTTTTATTGCTTCTCTGGGGTGGATTTCTTATATATTTTTAACAAAGCCAAGTATGCCTAAAACTTTGCCAAAGATAATTCCAGTCAAAGATTTGCAGCCTATGACAGAACCTAATTTGAAGGATGTTAGCCTTGCTGATGGTGTTACAGTACATAAGGTACAGTGGAAAAGCTTTTGACAAACATGATTTTTGTTGCTCAATTTAATTTAATAAATTTTAAAGTCTAAGGAATACACCTGTACTTTACATACACTTGATCAGAAAACAAAGTACCGGTATATTTTATTGTGGCAAATTTGAGCGATGTTGCTGAAGATAATGACTGTTTTGACATGTTTAACATACATGACATAGGGAGGCAAATAAAATTGCAAATATACAAAAAAAAAACGTTAATATGAACCCTGCTCAGTACTAGACTACCACCATGAACACACTGAACTAGATTTTAAAAGTGCTAAATTGCTAGTTCAAAAGGAAAACAATTTGGCTTAAAATAAAATATTGTTTGTTTCCCCAATCCGGACCGACCCTGCAAAAACTGTGCTACACATAAAATTTTATTGTCAAAACTAAGTAGAATTTTTTTTTATTCCTTTCTAATTTTCAGGCTTGCTGCATCGTTCGATATTGTTCAAGTTTTTGGAAAAAAATTAAATTATTTCCCTACCTACCTACCCACACCTTGCTTGGCAGGGTCGGGATTGGGGAAACAAACAAAATATTAATTTAGGCCTTTGCAGTATACATTGTAAAACATGCTATCAAATCCGGACAAATGATTCTGGCCTGACAAATCTTTCCTCTTACTCCCAAATGTTAAGGTTTTTGAGTTTTTTAAATAGTGCCTGTTTTGCATTCTACATTTGACTCTTGTACAGTCCTTACAAATAATTGAAAAATTTATAGTTTTATAGACAACAGGTTTAAGTTGCAACTTTACTTAATTATGATTCATGAAAAGCTAAAAATTGATACAAATTGATTCTGTTTGGGGATAATTCAAGATATGCTAAACACCCTAAAGAAATAAAAAAAAAAATTTGTTTTAAGTATATGGTAGACCAATATCAGATCCCCCATTTGGTTCTAGACCACAATTGTCATCCCTTGATTTGTCGTTTTCCACAAATATAGTCCCTAGTGTTGACAGTGGGTTACTTGCCAATGTTTTTATACCCCTTCCAAAATTTATTTCTCCATGTTTAATGCTTCAAATTGCAAGTAGGGGGGTGAAATTACACTGTAAAAAAATTTGGGTCCAGAATTTTAAAGGAAAGTAGTGATTTGGTCCAGCTGAAAAAGGTTAAAATTTAGCACTTCGGAAGCTGTCAAAAGATTTCAAGACACCCTAAACATAAAATTGTCCATATTTTGAGTTAGAGCCGATGAAGTTTTCTATAATTTTGATATAATTTGTCCCAAAAGTAGTACAACACACTGTAAAAATTTCATTGAGAAAGTGCAGGTGGGATTTTTTTAATTTCCAATTATGTTCTAAAAGAAATGCACTACGAAATTATTTGTGGTCTCGAACCATTTCAATTGTTTTCAACTGTTGTTTAGAATTCAACACAAATAGGCCATTCAAAGTCATAGCTTTACATACATTCACTAAAAAAAACTGTTATATATATGTGTTTTGTGCAATAACTCTTTAACAAGGAATTATTTGAATCATGAATAATTTTAAATTCTGGAAAATTGATAAGAAAAGTATGATGAAAACAAACCCAACTAAATAGGCTTCGAATGTATGGATGGCTTACATGGCTAAGGGGTTATTTAGTTACCTTTAAAAAGTTTAAATATTAGAATATAAGTAACTTCATGTCTAACCTAATAAAGTGTTTTAGTTTTCTTCATACATTTCTTATCAATTTAAAAGAATTCTTCATACATTTCTTATCAATTTAAAAGAATTCAAAAACAATTCAGATTTAAACATTGTTAAATAATTTCTTGTTTATGCAACATTGTGCAATATTTACTATTTTTCAGGGTTGGATGAATGAAAGTGCAGATTATAATCCAGAAAACTATCACATTAACAATACACATTCAGTGCATGTCACCTTAGATGGTGTTACATTACGTCTAAGATTTCCAAAAACTAATATTGCTAAAAGAGCTATGTGGGATGAAGAACCTCCAAAGAATATTGAATATATTCATCAGAGAATTTTCAACCTTGAAGGAAGCAGGGTCTTCCTTATGCCTCCTGGTCTTGTGAAAAAAAGAATATGGAGTAAAAAATACCCAATATGCATCGCCTTGAAGAAACCAGGTAGTAAAGTTAATGAATCATTACCGGAGTCAGACCAAGGTTTTGAAATCATTAGTGAAGATAAGTGTGGTCCTAGCATTCTGTATTTATTTGCAAGGACTTGTCATGAAAAGGAAGAGTGGTTCAAAAAGATTGACGCTGCATGTAAAGGGACTCCGTTAAAGCTTCATTTAGAAGTCATTAAGCAATATTTTCTCCAAAAAGGATCCTCTAAAACACAAAATGTTTCAACATCTTCCACAGAGGCTCAACATAAGCGTCAAAGTTCTGATGGGACGCCTCAACATAAGCGCCATGGGTCAACAGATTCTATAAGTTCAACTGGTTCATCTTCACCAATGAATGAACAAGGCGAAACAGAATCTGCTCCCTTCAGTATTGAAGAATTTGTTTCTTATATGGGAAGATGTATGCCAAGGGAATATTATACTGACTTTATAATCAATAAAAAAAGTGTAGGAAACATTATAGACTGTGAAACACAATTACTTTGGGTAAATGCTATGATTTCCAGATGTTCATGGGATTTTCTTCATCAGAAATACTGGGCTGATAAAGTAATGGACAAGCTGCAAAAGAAACTAGATAAAATACATGTAAGTTGTATATTCTATATACATATCTGTTTAATATGTACATGATGTATACTAAAAGACATGTGGATAATGATCCACTAAACCAAATTGTGTCATATAGATATAGGAAGATGTGGTGTGAGTGCCAATGAAACAACTCTCCATCCAAATAACAATTTATAAAAGTAAACCATTATAGGTAAATGTACAGCCTTCAACAATGACTGCTTTCATTGATTTGTAATTAAAGAGAGGAAAGAAAAATGTGTATGGAATAATCTGAAAAATTATGTTAATATTCATGTACATGATATTCATTGCTATTAGATATTAGAGGTACATGAGATTGTGAGTTTGAATACTGCAAGTAGCAGGTGCATTGACTCCAATATTAATTGACTAGAATTGTCAGTTTTCCTATTGAAAGATGGGTGTTTTATCCAAGCACTCTGGCTCTCCAATCATGTTCATCAAGAGGCCAATTCATCAAGTTCATCAAATTTGAGTTTTATTTAGGGTTTAATTGTTGATACCACAGTAACCACACATTTTGTATAAATTGTATCATGTGTATTTAATATCATAAAAATCACGCAATGCAATATCTTTGAACAACTTCGAGTTAAAAAAAAATCTTGTTTCAATCTTTTATAGATCCCATATTTTATAGAAGCATTTAAAATCACAGATATAAATCTGGGATCAGAAATGCCAGTTATACGCAGAGCTGGTAAGCCTTTCTTGAATAATCAGGGATTCTGGGTAGATTTAGACATAAACTATGGAGGTGGATTCAAAATGACAATTGAGACTAAAGTAAACTTAATGAAACTGAAGAAAGCTGCTAAAGAAACCACAGAGTCCAGAAAACCTCATTCAAAGTATGTATTAGTGATAAACTTTATAATTCATATTGGTAGGGGTCTAATGCTGTCTTTGTTTAAACTTCCGTCAGGTTTTCAATAGTCAATGTTGATGCTTTGGTACCTATGTCCATATAGTACCACACAAAATTTGCACTATAAAAACAACCTGATATTTGAAAAAAATAACAAGCAAGGACTATTATCATAGTTATTCTTGTTTAAAGTACCCTCTAATGCTATATGTCATTGTATGTATGACAGTACAATCTGAACTTTTGAGTTTTTATACAACCACAAAAAAATGAAAAAATTTGGTCGTATATTCAGTCAGGGGTACTACTTGTACAATTTATTTTTAATTACTTGAAGAAGTAATATTAATATACTTATATAAGTAAATTTGTAGGATACTTATACAAGTGAAATTAGTGAATTGTATTTACTTGTATAGGTAAAAAAAATATTGGCTGAGCTATGTCCCTTAGACATTCAGATTTTTTTACATCCTATCTTCTTTTATTGAATTCTTATAATTTCTTTGCTCAAATAGAATTTTAAATTTTCTGCCCTTTGCAGATCTCTTTACTAATCATTTAAGTGTAATTTCATGGACAATGAATATTCCATTTGTCTGTTATCTTCAGAACACTGCTCATTTACAAGCCCCCAAGGAGCAATTTTTGAAGGCCTTGCGCAAGTACTTAAGATCTTTGCACAATCAGTTTCTTTGTTAAATTAATGAGATGAAAAAATTGAGCAAACCTGGGAAAAATCATTAAAGGCATGAATTTACATCTCAAAACTTGAGGACTTTTGTGGGATTGTAAGAAAAATTTACTAATACATGTAAGTTTTTGAGAAAATTAAGGGGAGATTATTCAAACATTATTTATTTACTTATATGTGTATATTTTTTTTACTTCTTCAAGTAGATAAAAATAACTTGTACAAGTAGTACCCTAACTGATTTTGGTATCTCGTTGGTGGCGGCAACTACAAAAAAAGGGCCCAAATAAGCATTTTTGTAGTTTTCAGACAATAACTTGTGTTAAATTGTATGAATATCTCTGAAATTATACCATAAGTTTCCATAAAACAAAGGGATGGTTAGGATTGACTAGGGGGGGGGGGGGCGGTGTATGGCTTAAATCGGGGCAAAAAAGAGCAAAAAAACAAGTTTTTTTCTGGTTAAAGAACAATTAATTAAGACAATTTAAAAGCAGCCTAAGGGAGGTAATCCAATTTTAATTCAAAACAACAATATTTGGTTGCAAACTTGATCAAAATTTGAATTGAGATTTTGACTATATCTTGAGGAAATGAATATTTTTTGGAATAAGGGAAAGGGGGAGGGGGTGGGTAGTTAAATAAGAATTTGTGGGGGAGGACTTTTTTTTCTCATCTCAGTTTTCAGAAATTAAAAAGAAAATTTCTTCAAAATATTTTTTTGGGGGGGTTAATATCTAACAGGATATTGCACAAAAGTGATTTAGGGAGGGCAGGTGGTCAATTTGCAACAGCATAGTGTATTGAACAAAAACAAAAATTGAATATAAATTCAAATCATATAACCAATTTTTAAGTTATTTGACTACAGTTACTCTGTGGCAAAAACCTATTATGTGTCAAATATTTAATTACAATCCAAATTCAAACCTGTATCAAGCGTGAATATTGCACGCTCAGCAAAACAATTATGCGCTAAGCAAAGCAAAGCAAAGCAAAGCAATTATGCCCTCAGCAAAGCAATTTATTATATGATCTTGAAAAAAAATTGGATAAAGGTCACTGTTTTGTGCAATAAAAAAAAAAAAAAAGAATGTTATGGTAATTTTAGTTTCCCTTGCTAGAGTCATGCTAGACTGGAACTATATTTATACAGATTGAAGATATAGGAAATGGAAAGCAGATTTTTTAATTTGGGGTCAATTGGTCAGTTGTCATGGTCAATTAAGTATAAAAAATATGGAAAACGGTTTTTGAGTCTCCCTTGCTTGATTGTAATGAAAGTTATATTTTCAGAATATTTAAATTTTTCTTTATTTTTTAGTGGAGCGTAGTTTTTTCAATATCTTGCAATTCTTTAGACATGTTCATTGCAGCTATATTTCATATTAATGTTACTTTCTTTATCTATAGATCTGCAGTAACTGATGAGGAAGAGGAAGACAGCGCTGAGTCTTCTACTGATGAAGAAGAAGAAGTAGTAGCTTCTCAAGGAAGTGAAGAAAGGTTCAAATTTATTTTTTAAAATAGTCATACTTGATATTAAATTTTAACATTGTGCATTATCTTTCCAATCAAAAAAAGTAAAAAATGGAACAGAAAGGGATAACTTTAGAAATTGAAAATAAAGAAAAGAAGGTAAAATTAGTACTAGCTATTTTCATACAATAACTAGAAATTAGAAAAAAAATTGATATCAGGCTTTATATAATATTCAGCAATGCTATACTGTGTAATGTGTTTTATTATTCATCACTCATCAAAGCTCTAGTTTACTGAATATGCATAAGAAACTTGTACAGTTTTCCAACAGACGGTTAATGGTTCTTTTTCCAAAATTGGAAACTTACTACCATTAGACATTCAAACATGCATGCAATACTGTGTAATGGAATTTCACATCCTTTCCAATACAAAGTCCTGATTTATTGATACTTACTACTTAATCCTCTTTGTGCTTTGATGCACATAAGGCCGACTTATTGATACTTACAGCAGTGTTATTTGTGAGCAAATTTTTTTTTAGTTTTTCAACAGTATCAATCAAATCCTTTTTTTTCAAAATTGAACACTATAAGGTATGATGAAAATCGGGATTCAGAATATTATTTTTGTCATCTGCTTGACCACAATATTTTTTCATCAAATTGTGCCAAATTGGGGATTAGATTTTATTTTAGGAAAAAACCATATCCCCCCCCCCCTTTCCCTCGAACTTAAATGGTTGTTCCTTTAATGATTTATATTATGTTTTCAGTGGAGGTGGTAAACGTAGATTTATGAGATATTTGAAGAAGATCACAGATTCTAAGTATTTTCAATCAGCCACAGAAATGAAGTATGTTAAGAAAGCAATGGAAGAGGTGTCCAATACACCTTTGGTCCTTACAGTAGAGTTACGTTTCCTGTCGGGAGTATTAGCTATCAACATTCCTCCCCCACCTACTGACAGAATATGGTATGATTACTTGTGTGCATATGTCCACATCCACTTGTATTTGTAGTATTTGTATTTTTATCCATCTGATGAGTTAAGACTTTTTCAACTGATTTTCATAGTTCGTTCTTATGTTGTACTGTTACAACACTGTCCAAGGTTAGAGGGAGGGTTGGCATCTGGCTAACATGTTTAACCCCACCACATTCTCTATGTATGTGCCTGTCCCAAGTAAGGAGTCTCTAATTCAGTATTTATTGTTTGTTTATGTGTTACATATTTGTTTTTCTTTCATTTTTCGTACAAGAATTAAACCGTTATTTTACTTATTTGAATAGACCATTTTCGAGTTCATCTGTCACCGGAAAAAACTCGTCAATTATGCACCAGATAGAGGGGATCGCCTGTATCCCTACACTATTAACGTTCATCAAGCATCTAAGTGATCGCCATTGTGCAGGATAAACTAGAACTAAAGTTCGTTTTGTAAGTACTTAATCACAATCCTCTAATGACAGCAGTGCTGATTGTCAATTATGAGAAATTAATTTGCCGAATAATGTGTGTTATATAGTATTATAGTTTACTACCACTCACTCAACATTGGAACAGAAGTGATGATGCCCCTAAATACACGAACGATGTTCACTAAAACCAGAGTTTTTTACGGAAATGCATTATTTTATTTTTATTTTATTTTACAAGAAATGTGTGATCAATTTTTCTTCTTAGAGTTGAAATGCATCATATTCTTAATATTTTAAAGGTATGGATTTAGAGGAAACCCCAAATTAACTTTAGTTGCCAAACCAAAAGTTGGTGAGAGGAGAGTTACTGTCTCACATATTACAGAATTTATAGAGAAAAAATTATCTATTGAATTTCAGGTTAGTTACTTATTAAATTTTGAGACACTAGAAGTTTACAAAATTATTTACAAGTTATGATGGTAAAAGTCATAAAATATTTATAATGGCTTCAATTTTTATTATCAATTAGAATATTAAGTTATTGTGTAAAAGCTAGATGAATAAATACCAAAGGTTTCAAACTCACAAGTCCAAAACATGACAATTATATGGCAAAAAAACAAAAGAAAATAACCTAATGAACAACAGTACACAAAACACTACAGTAAACTGAAGACTGACAAGCATGAACTCTACCAAAAACCAGGGGTGATCTCAGGTGCTCTGGAAGGGTAAGTATATCCTGTGGCACCAGTTGTGTTGCTCATTAAAGCACCAGTTGTGTTGCTCATTAAAGGACAAAACAGGCGATAAGTCTAAGTCAGGAGGTCACACTTGAGGGAAAGAGGATAAGTCTAAGTCAGTAGGTCACACTTGAGGGAAAGAGGATAAGTCTAAGTCAGTAGGTCACTTTTGAGGGAAAGAGGATAAGTCTAAGTCAGTAGGTCACTTTTGAGGGAAAGAGGATAAGTCTAAGTCAGTAGGTCACACTCGAGGGAAAGAGGATAAGTCTAAATCAGTAGGTCACACTGGAGGGAAAGAGGATAAGTCTAAGTCAGTAGGTCACACTTGAGGGAAAGAGGATAAGTCTAAATCAGTAGGTCACACTTGAGGGAAAGAGGATAAGTCTAAATCAGTAGGTCACACTTGAGGGAAAGAGGATAAGTCTAAGTCAGTAGGTCACACTTGAGAGAAAGAGGATAAGTCTAAGTCAGTAGGTCACACTTGAGGGAAAGAGGATAAGTCTAAATCAGTTGGTAACTTTTGAGGGAAAGAGGATAAGTCTAAGTCAGTAGGTCACACTCGAGGGAAAGAGGATAAGTCTAAGTCAGTAGGTCATACTTGAGGGAAAGAGGATAAGTCTAAGTCAGTAGGTCACACTCGAGGGAAAGAGGATAAGTCTAAATCAGTAGGTCACACTCGAGGGAAAGAGGATAAGTCTAAATCAGTAGGTCACACTCGAGGGAAAGAGGATAAGTCTAAATCAGTAGGTCACACTCGAGGGAGAGAGGATAAGTCTAAATCAGTAGGTCACACTCGAGGGAAAGAGGATAAGTCTAAGTCAGTAGGTCACACTCGAGGGAAAGAGGATAAGTCTAAGTCAGTAGGTCACACTCGAGGGAAAGAGGATAAGTCTAAGTCAGTAGGTCACACTTGAGGGAAAGAGGATAAGTCTAAGTCAGTAGGTCACTTTTGAGGGAAAGAGGATAAGTCTAAGTCAGTAGGTCACACTCGAGGGAAAGAGGATAAGTCTAAATCAGTAGGTCACACTCAAGGGAAAGAGGATAAGTCTAAATCAGTAGGTCACACTCGAGGGAAAGAGGATAAGTCTAAATCAGACTCGAGGGAAAAAGGATAAGTCTAAATCAGTAGGTCACACTCGAGGGAAAAAGGATAGGATTGTGTTTACAACAATTGAAATAAAGCTGTCTTATTATTCTTTCAAATGGGAGATATTCTGTTACATGAGAAGTGCAATGATATCTAGAAATCAATCAATTATTTGTAACAGTGAATTATAACTCTAATTGGGTATATGCAAATGAGACAACTAGTATTTAGATTATTAAAAAAAACACTATTAGTATTCAACATTAGTATATATTCTATAGCTGTATGTCTTCATCATTTACATTGAAACAAGATGCTCTACATTAATAACTTAAATATTTATGATTCAATACACTTTATAAAAATGAAATAAAATACATAACACTAACAGAGAAAAAAAATATATACATACTTATGAAGATGTACTGTGGATTAATTCATTTTTGTGATTACCAATTTTTCGTGGATTAAGAATGAATGTGTTTTGCAAATACTAGAGTTTGTAGGTTTGTCAAAATCTGCATACAAGTCAATCTAAAATTTGTACTTCTTTAAAACTTTAAATTATTGTTTCTTTGAAACTCTGAATTTGTAGTCTACCTACAAATCAGGAAATGCACAAAAATTAAAATTCCACGAATAATAATGAATCCGCAGTAATCAGTGAAAATTATATTGATGTAAAAAACATTAAATGCTGATTTTTGTAGCGAGTCCTGGTCATGCCAAACCTAGATGATTTCGTTATCCCAATACTGTTCCCAGAATACGATACTGACACAGTGCCTGTTGTTCCTAAGCCTCCTTCAACTGCATCCCTGTCTTCACAAACTGGTTCCTCTGTGTAATAATGTCAGCAATTCACAGTTGTGCCTAAATTCAGAGATCAGCGCAATTTATGTTACCATGGAAATCCCAAGCTTAATGCACTGACAACCTAATGATTGCGGCTTCCTAATGTTTGTTATTGTAGTGTTTTGTACTACCTAAATATTGTTAACTACTGAGTAGCTTTTTCACAATATTTATAAAGTAAACAACTTTCTTCACATATCAAAAACATCAACCTTAGAATTTTATTAAGATGCAGTTCTGTCACTAGGCAGAAGATGACAAATACTTAAATTTCTGTGCATCTGCATATGTAGGATTTTTTTTGAATTGTGTAAGAATAAAAACCTCTAACTAGAGTGTTTTTGTTTAGCCTTCTACTTTAGTCGATAAAGCGAGACTAAGTGATCCTATATTCCGGCGGCCACAAATATTCACTCTGTGGTTAAAGTTTTTGAAATTTTTATAACTTTCTTACACTATTTTGGATTTGAACCAAACTTGGACAGAAGCTTGTTTATGATCAAAAGCTAGTATATAGAAAAAAAGAAGTTTTCTTCCAGTTAACATTACATTCAGTCTGCAGTTTAAGTTTTTAAACATTTATTAGATTCATAAACTATCCTGGATTTTTACCAAACTTGGACAGAAGCTTCTTACAATCAAAAGATAGTATCAACAGGAATATTTAATTGATTTATTTACTCATTTTTATTGAGCCTGTGATTAATAGAAAGAGAAGGCGAGACACTGATTTTTTTTATATAGAAACTGAAAAGGTAAAATATGTCAAAAGTCAAAGTTTATCTGTGATTATCTGAGAATGATGCTTTAGAGTATTTTAGAGGAAGACAGGACATTATTGGGCTTACTTTGTTATTTTTTTTTATCTGTTTGGTCTCCAATACTAAGTGAAATATTTGAAGTTGTTGCATAAACATGTATGAAAGTGAAATAGAATGATTATTGTTAAGTTTGTCTCATAAAGTATTGACATTATTACTACTAATAAGCCAAATTAGAGAATTTAGTGAAATTTTACAAGGACAAACTATCTTGATTTTAACAGCATTTAGACCTAAAGAGAACATAGATCAACAATCAAAATATTCAAGGCAGATATATCAATTATTTGTTACAAATAAGATAATGTTAAAAGGCTGAATTCTGTATGTGCCTATCCCAATTTAGCAGCCTTTATTCAATTTGTGGTCTTCATTGGTTGGTTTCTCTCAATTTTTTATTTATTTGTTGTACTTTCATAAATCAAGCTGTTGATTTTCTTGTTTTACATGTATCATGTTACTGTTAGTCCCTACAATAGCTTTCTATACAGTATGGGCTTTGCTCATTGTTGAAGGCTATAGCTGTTCTTTGTCATTTCATCTCTGGTGAATGTTTTACAATAAGCCTCATATGTTGTTAACTAGTAGCAATGGAAATGAGTTAATACTTTTATAAGTGTGGCTCTAAGCTAAATTGAATAGCATTTCTACTAAATTGTTTATATGATATTGTTCTTAAATATGTCTTTAAACATGATATTCTTCAAATCATCTTACTCAATTGAATCATCATTTGAAAAACATATTCTGAAACAAACAAGTTGTTTTATAAGAAAGTAAGTACTCCTAGGAAAAATGTTGAATCTTCAGTAGTCAAGACACATTTATAATGTACAGTGTCCTCTTGAAATAGAAAATTTTCTTCTATGATATGGTGCACAAAAATTACCAGTATTTAAATATCTTCGCAGGTAACTAAATTACAGTTTGTATACACATCCTTATTGCATTGCATTTTAGTTCCTGTGTTTATCCCTCATACCCTAATGTCTTTCAAACTCATGACAGATCCTTCCTTTGAATCTATTTTATGATAACTTGCCTGTGTCTATCTACATCTGACATTTCCTATTTGTCCCAAAATGGTGAAATGTTTAAAAAAAAATAAGAATTATATGTTTGTTTCTATTTATGCTCTGCCTTCAACTCTTTCCCTATTACCTTTAATTATTTGTACTTCTCTCCATATTAATACAGTTTTTAAATTGAATGACCTTAGAAACTTTAGTTTTATCAGTTTCTTTGGCCGCTTCTCATATGATATCTGACATATAATAGATTACTTAATCCTTTTATACCTATTATCTAGATGGTGCTCATTTTTATTGAAGATTTTCACCAAGGTTGTGAATAAATTATTGATATCATAATCCCTCATAAGGTATTTATACATGATATATTAAATCTGTTTATGCCATGGTTTCACAATATTATATACATTGTATTGCAGATGTATTTATATGGATCAAATGGGGTTTTTATTGTTATTTGTCATTCTCACTTAAGCTTTTTCTGACCTAGTATTTTCAAACAATATCAAGTTATCATTATAATACAAATCTTAATTTAAACATAAACTATCTCCCTTTGCTTCTTTTTTTTTTTAACAAATTATCTCCCTTTGCTAAATTGAATAGCATTTCTACTAATTTGTTTATATGATATTGTTCTTAAATATGTCTTTAAACATGATATTCTTCAAATCATCTTACTCAATTGAATCATCATTTGAAAAACATATTCTGAAACAAACAAGTTGTTTTATAAGAAAGTAAGTACTCCTAGGAAAAATGTTGAATCTTCAGTAGTCAAGACACATTTATAATGTACAGTGTCCTCTTGAAATAGAAAATTTTCTTCTATGATATGGTGCACAAAAATTACCAGTATTTAAATATCTTCGCAGGTAACTAAATTACAGTTTGTATACACATCCTTATTGCATTGCATTTTAGTTCCTGTGTTTATCCCTCATACCCTAATGTCTTTCAAACTCATGACAGATCCTTCCTTTGAATCTATTTTATGATAACTTGCCTGTGTCTATCTACATCTGACATTTCCTATTTGTCCCAAAATGGTGAAATGTTTAAAAAAAAATAAGAATTATATGTTTGTTTCTATTTATGCTCTGCCTTCAACTCTTTCCCTATTACCTTTAATTATTTGTACTTCTCTCCATATTAATACAGTTTTTAAATTGAATGACCTTAGAAACTTTAGTTTTATCAGTTTCTTTGGCCGCTTCTCATATGATATCTGACATATAATAGATTACTTAATCCTTTTATACCTATTATCTAGATGGTGCTCATTTTTATTGAAGATTTTCACCAAGGTTGTGAATAAATTATTGATATCATAATCCCTCATAAGGTATTTATACATGATATATTAAATCTGTTTATGCCATGGTTTCACAATATTATATACATTGTATTGCAGATGTATTTATATGGATCAAATGGGGTTTTTATTGTTATTTGTCATTCTCACTTAAGCTTTTTCTGACCTAGTATTTTCAAACAATATCAAGTTATCATTATAATACAAATCTTAATTTAAACATAAACTATCTCCCTTTGCTTCTTTTTTTTTTTAACAAATTATCTCCCTTTGCTAAATTGAATAGCATTTCTACTAATTTGTTTATATGATATTGTTCTTAAATATGTCTTTAAACATGATATTCTTCAAATCATCTTACTCAATTGAATCATCATTTGAAAAACATATTCTGAAACAAACAAGTTGTTTTATAAGAAAGTAAGTACTCCTAGGAAAAATGTTGAATCTTCAGTAGTCAAGACACATTTATAATGTACAGTGTCCTCTTGAAATAGAAAATTTTCTTCTATGATATGGTGCACAAAAATTACCAGTATTTAAATATCTTCGCAGGTAACTAAATTACAGTTTGTATACACATCCATAAGGTATTGATACATGATATATTAAATCTGTTTATGCCATGGTTTCACAATATTATATACATTGTATTGCAGATGTATTTATATGGATCAAATGGGGTTTTTATTGTTATTTGTCATTCTCACTTAAGCTTTTTCTGACCTAGTATTTTCAAACAATATCAAGTTATCATTATAATACAAATCTTAATTTAAACATAAACTATCTCCCTTTGCTTCTTTTTTTTTTAACAAATTATCTCCCTTTGCTATTTTTGAACTTTTTAGATATCAAATGCTGTGGGTTTTTTTGCGGGGCATTTGATTTACTTTTCAACATGCACACATCTGCTATTCGAGACCCCTATTGGTTTTACAAATATACTTCTGTTTGGGTGACATTAAATTAAAGTTTTATGATTACCTTTTTCTTCCCCTAAATTAAAATATAAGTATCCTTAAAAACTTTAAGACCCTAAATTGTAATGTGTGTTTATAATGTTATATTTGGTGCAGGTTGTCTGAACATTTATAATATATTTACTTCAAACATTTTGTATAAAAGAATTATACTGTAAGAATATCTATGAGTATTGTTGCATGTAAAATATTATACTTGAAGAGCTTGCTAGAGTAATTCACATTTAACAAGGGATGGTATAAAAGTGTTTCTGCAATATCCCTTGTTTATTTCTTTCCATATCAGTATGTTTTTCATTTTATCATGTTAATATGACCTAAGGTTTTGTTTAAGCCTTAATTTGTATTTTCCTTTAATGGATTTGTGACATTTGGAACTCGGTAAATTTCCAATGCCTTCTAAAAACTAAGCTACTTAAATCTTAATTTTGTTTTATTTACAGATATAACATTAAAATGTACGTGGGAGTGTAGGAACGGAAGTTTAATTGTTGACTGTGGGTCTTGGGTCTTTTTTCAGTATGTGTCTAATACTGTTATGCAAAATTATCTAATAATGGTTCTTGGTTATGGGGATATTTTAAAAGTCCCTTCCTACCCTCCCACATACATTTTAAAAGAATAGTCCTTGGCTAATTATTGTTTTGTTTTATAGAAAACTATTGTTCTTCCAAACATGGACGATCAAGTTCTTCCTACATTTGTACCGTATCTACCTAAAGGTTCACATGGTAATGAATATACAGCAGAAGTTGATCAGAAACATTCTTAAACTTACAAAAATGTTGACCATCAATAATATTGATAGCAAAAACACATGATACAACAATGATATATCCATCAGTTTACAAATGCTTTTATATGTTTTATTCCCCACCTACGATAGTAGAGAGGCATTATGTTTTCTTGTCTGTGCATACATTAGTTTCTACATTCGTTTGTCGGTTTGTTTGTTTGTCTGTCCCACTTCAGATTAAAGTTTTTTTTCAAAGTAGTTTTTGATGAAGTTGAAGTCAAATCAGCTTGAAAGTTGACACTTAGTACACATGTTCTCTATAATATGATCTTTCTAAATTTAATGCCAAACTATGGTTTTTACCCCAATTGCAGGGTCCACAGTACATAGAAAATGATACTGCAAGAGGGGGTATCCGTGTACTTGGGACACTTTATAGAAATTTTATGTATGATTGTTGGAAATTTTTTAAAAAGTAAATAAAAACTGTCTTAGTTAAACTTGTCTCATGCCAACCTTAAAAATATTTCTGTACTACTGACAAGTGCAGAAAAGCAGATTATGACATAAGTGTCCAATGGGTTAATTTGTTATGCCTCAGTCTTTAAGTGGTCGGTGAATATATTTTAAGTTATATTTGATATTTATGTTGAAGACATGTAATCCACTATATCATTTAGTTTTACTCATGTGAATCCTTTCATAATTCAAAACTACAGTAATTGCTAAGATATAAATTGTATCTGCAGATATTGAGCTGATTTGTTGTTTGTAGTTACCGATCAATTTTCGTTTCAGTTGATATATATAATTAGCCATTTATAGTCTGCATTTGTGTATAATCCTATAAAATATCATTAAATTCCATACATGAACTTTCAAATAATACAATAATGAAAAAAGTCTTCAGGTACTTTAGTTCCATATGATTTGCACCCTCTACCAATTATATGTCTTTGGTATAAAAAAAAAAAAAAAAAGTGTGTACATAATACATTTTCTTAAAAAATGTCTATTTAGAAAAAAAGTAATATGTGTACAAAACAGTCTGCATTTTCAAACAAACATTTAGTGTTTACTGCAATAAATTAATACAGCTGGAAGGTGCATTTATAAGAAATATTTTGTTAAGAGTAACTTTTATTTGTTATACTTTTGTGAATATAAGTTGTATATTTCTTTGTTCTGTTTAAATTATTTTGTTTGTCTTATATTCATGGTGTATATTTCTGTGTACTGTTTAAATTATTTTGTCTCAATATTCATGGTGTATATTTCTGTGTACTGTTTAAATTATTTTGTTTGTTTTATATTCATGGAAGTGAATTATTTTTTGTTGATTTTATATTAATGATAGATAATAATCAATCAAAGTTATTTTTCTTACATTGTTTTTATTTCATTACATGGTAACAGGTAGGTGTAATGTTATAGTTAAGAAATAAATATATATATACTTAAACATTGACAATTTAGCATTCTTAACAAATAACCATCTTTAAGTAGGTCAAATGATATTTCTAAAAGTTATTTTTAACAAATCATATTTTTTTTCTTGCTTTATTTGAATAATATTTACTTATACAAAATTTATTCTTATGGTTTTTTTTAACGTCCTTGACTGGCTATAAAATCTTGCACAATCATTAACACACAAAATTAATGAATGCATTTCTGTTTTTTATATTTTTTACAGACAACTTTTCTCTATTTATAGAAAATTAATAGAGAATAATAGACATCTTATAGAAAAACTAAATTTAGAATTTTTTAAAGTATTAATAGATTTTTATTTATTCATTAAGCTTAGTACTTTAAATTTAAATGTAACAGACTGAATTTATAGCCATGCAAGACATTTTATAGTTTGAGACCTGGCCATATTTGTCTCATATTTGCAGTGAAAGAATTTAACAAAATATTGATATTTCTGACTTAAACTTTCTGTAATTGCAATTTTGGCCTTTGTTATAAGCTTTGTTTTGAGAATTGTTGTGAGTGTATAAATGCAAGTCGGTGGATCAGCATTGTATTATTGTTAATCAATATTTGTTGCTAATAATAAATTATATATTGTATAAAATTGTCTTGTCATTTGCAAAATAAGTCATTATGCCCCTGCTAAAGCAGAGTTTTACCCTTGTTGGTCTAGCTGTACCTATGTAAATCGCAAAATTGGTTTCCGTTCTCTCACTTTAGTTTGCCTCAACCAAATGTTATAAAACTTAATCACAAATCTTATGACCACAAAACACATATCATATTTGAATTTTGGTTCTGTCACTTTCACCATTCTAGAGTTGTGCCCTTTACAAATAGAAAAATTGCTGATTTTTTTGTTTCCATTCTCTCACTTTTGTTTGCTTCAACAAAATGTTATGAAACTTATACACAATGCTTATAACCACAAAACACAGATAAAGTTTGGAATTTGTTTGGCGTCACTTTTACTGTTCTAGAGTTATGCCCCTTTACAAATGAAAAAATTGCTGAATTTTCGTTTCCGTTCTCTTACTTTACTTTGCCTCAACAAAATGTTATGAAACTTATAAACAATGCTTATTACCACAAAACTCAGATCAAGTACAAGTTTAGGTAGCGTCGCTTTAACAGTTTTTAGTTGTGTCCCTTTGTAACGTTGTATGCAAGCGGGGGCATCATCTGTGTCCCATGGACACATTCCCCATTTATTGATAGTAAGTTGTGTCACGTCTTTATTTTTCTTCAAATTAATGACTTTTTCTCCAAATTTATAATTTGGATACAGAAAAATAGATTGTGGAAAACTTTACAACTTTGTGGATATTTGATTTAATTTTGCGAAAGTTTGCATACATTCTTATAGAAAATGTGTCATTTTTTAACCAGTTAGATTTGTTGTTCACCTGAAATCACAAAATTCAAAGAATAATAATGAATCCACATAATGAAGAGACATTATCAAAGCATATTGATTGTGATCTAAATTTGAAAGTGTTACTCATCCATGGAAGACAGAGGATTGCAAAATAAATATGAACATCAAAGGACAATCAAACTCATTGTATAAGGCTTCTGTCCTGCAGAAGAGTAATTTTTAAGGCCTATATACTTTTAATAAGGAAACAAAGCTTGAAAAACCTGCCCGAAAACATTGTTTAGATATAAGAAAAAGATGACATGTATCAAACAGATATAAATTTACATGTCTTACACAAACATGATACATGTAATACTAGTCTAAAATAATAACCAGATGCTCTGCAGGGCACTGCTTTATACGACCGCAGAGTTTGAATCCTGAACAGTTGGGGCAAGTATGAACACGACATTCAAGTTTGATACAGCTCTAAATTTGGATTGTGATTAAATAGTTGACACAGAATGAATGTGGTCTAATGAACTTAAAAAAAATTGTTTGCCTTTGAGCAATTCACTATGCTGTTGAATATTAATCCTCTCAAAACAAAATATTTGAAGAAAATTTCTTTTTATTTATGAAATCTGAAATGAGAAAAACTGAACACCCCCCCCCCCCCTAATTTTTTTCTCACATCCCCCTTTCCCTTATTCCAAAACTGATCTCAATTCAAATTTCTAATGGAGTTTGCAACAATAACTACTCATTTAAATACATCATAAAATATTAAAATGTAAAAAAAGTGCTTGTAATCACTGAATGGTAAAGATTGTTTTAATTTATTAGTTGGTAGTAAAAGTGAATATACATTGTATATTGTATAAAACAATGATTTAAGTTGATTCAATTACTATTCTGGACAAAGAAAGATAAGTCCAATTTTCAAAGAATATTTCATAAAAACTGCAATTGAAAATTTCTTGCTATTGCTCAATATTTTGCAATTAGATATTTCTTGCTATTGCACAATACTGTGAAATTGAAGATTTCTTGCTATTGCACAATACTGTGCAATTGAAGATTTCTTGCTATTGCGCAATACTGTGCAATTGAAGATTTCTTGCTATTGCGCAATACTGTGCAATTGAAAATTTCTTGCTATTGCACAATATTAATATAATAATGTTGGAACCTGATTTGGACCAACTTGAAAACTGGACCCATAATCAACAAGAGTGCACATGCTGAAATGTCTCGCCTTGATATTATGTTGATAGTCCTAGGTATAAGGCTAAGCTTTAATACAACTGTCACATAAACTTAACATTAACCAAGACATCTGCCCATAAGACAAAAATAGTTGACCTATTGCATATAGAATGAGAAAAAAAGGTTTATTCTGGCTATTCCTACATTTTGAATTTTATAGGTCAAATAGTAAAGTTTTATGTAGGAGTTCCCTGAATTTTTTTGTAAACAATGGGAATATTTAGGATTATGTTGCAACAACACTAAACTCATGAGATCTAATGAATCAAGGTAAATCCAGCTGGGTAATTCTTATAGAAAATAAAGAAAGAAAAATTTATATCACAGTCTTTTATTTTATTTAATAATTTCATAGCACAGTTTACGTAAATAATATTCAAAAGCACAATATGAATTTATAGCTATAATGGCATGCACAAGTAATTCCAATTATTTACAATAATATATACAAGTAAATAATATCATTTGAAATATCAATGTTAAATCATTCTTTAAATCAAAGCACTAAATTTTGAGTTACATTAAACAAAGAACCAAAAGTATACTAAATTGACATTATTCATAGCACTCACATAGTAATACATTGATCATGATTGAACATATAAAAGAATACAGTCTTAATCAATGTGCAGGAGATGAGAAGCAGCATCTCCATATACTCGACTGGAGTAAGTTCATCATTCTGTAACCTTATTTTCAGTGTTTGGAGTCTGTCATCTATTTCCCTGTACTTCCTCTTTCTTGGGATACGTTTCCCACCAGCTCTGTACTGGATCAATGAGAGAGCATGGAAGGCTTCTTCTTGTCTCAACACACTAATCATACTGAAGATGTTTGGGTGAGCTGCTTTTACAAACTTCTTTAGCTTACTATGCCAACCTTCTAAATAGTTTGTTGTTCTAGGACCTTCTGTTGCATAGTGATTCCACAGACTTTGGTTGTTCACTACTCAGTAGCTGGTTACATAGTCAGTAAAGTTAAGTGTTGGTGTGGTAGTATCTGAATCACCAATGTCTTCAAGTGCATTAAACCAAACATCTTCAATTGTATTGGGTGGTAAAAGTGGCAGTACTGCAGCTCTACGAACAAGTTGGAGACCATGCTTCACAAGTTTATAGTGTTCAAAGCTACCGGGTAATCAAAATTCAAAGTCATTTGGCTTTGCTTAATCTATTAGGCCAATTTATACACTTATCTATGATAATTAAGTACTTTTGATATTCAATTTATATTCATTTTTAAAAATCATAATTTGTTAAGATAATGAAATTAATAAATTCTTTGAGGCTGAAGTTGAAAGTGTTGGTAACTATTAATTTTCTTTTTAAATACTTTTTTTTCAGACTTTCCAGATTTTTAAATGCTCTTACTACTTTTTCTTTCATTTTATTTTTATTTTACCAATGCTTCTACTTCATTTTCTTTCAATTAGTTTTATATTTTAGAAATTCCATGGTATTAAAATACTTAAAATTATTACTTTATACATGCTTTCAAACAAAAAAGTCTCATTTTTTACATAGAAATAATAATTTTTATTTAATTTCCACAGGTAAATTTACCTTTGACCAAATTAGACACTAATGACTAAAACAACATGTTTCGCAATAACAACATGTATTGTTCTTTCGGGCGCACTACGTTTGCGCGCATTTGGGGATTAAAATATTTTACGTTTGCGCGCAGCTTTTGATTACATTTGCGCGCATTTATTTTACAGGTAATCTCAGGTAAAAATATAAATAAAAATTATATTAAGTTATAAATAACTATATTTTTTTTTTTGTATTTTCATTTTAATAAATTATTAATTTTAAAAATAGTTTGTTTATCAGTCAAATTATATACTGTTTATATTGAAAAAGCAAGTAAAAACTCCGTTATAGCTTAAGGTCAAGTTACAATATATGAATGGGCTACGTCACGGATTTTCTTAAAATTTTGCATACACCTTTGACTTACTGAATTGTGTCTGAAAATCGAAAAAAATCTGCGGTTTTATCTCTTTTTTCCCTGCCTTATGAGACTTATACTAAAGGAAGGGGTACTGACACTTGTAAATAATTGAACAAATTAATAGATAAATAAGCATTATTACCTGTATTTTCCCTAAAACATTACTGATTGAATACTTTCAAAATATGTGCCTTATGATAACATTAAGAATGGAAATGGGGAATGTGTCAGGGAGACAACATACTAAGACTAACGGAAGGGGTACTGATACTTATAAATAATTGAACAAATTAATAAATAAATAAGCATTATTACTTGTATTTTACCTGAGTTTACCTGAGTTTACCTGCCAAAAAAATTCGCGCAAATGTAATCGAAAGCTGCGCGCAAACGTAATGATTTTTGCGCGCAAATGTAATGGTAACGCGCGCAAACGTAATGCACCGGTTCTTTCACTAATCCCCCATGTAGGAATAGCCAGAATAGTAAAATACAAAATGTAGGAATAGCCATAAGACACCGAAAAAAAGACCAAAACACAAAAATTTAACTATAACCACTGAACCATGAAAATGAGGTCAAGGTCAGATGACACCTGCCAGTTGGACATGTACACCTTACAGTCCTTCCATACACCGAATATACTAGCCCTATTGCTTATAGTATCTGAGATATGGACTTGACCACCAAAACTTAACCTTGACTGATCCATGAAATGAGGTCAAGGTCAAGTGAAAAATGTCTGACAGACATGAGGACCTTGCAAGGTGCACACATATCAAATATAGTTATCCTATTACTTGAGAGAGAATTCAACATTACAAAAAATTTGAACTTTTTTTTCAAGTGGTCACTGAAACCATGAAAATAAGGTCAAGGACATTGGTCATGTGACTGACGGAAACTTCGTAACATGAAGCATCTATATACAAAGTATGAAGCAGCCAGGTCTTCCACCTTCTAAAATATAAAGCTTTTAAGAAGTGAGCTAACGCTGCCGCCGCCGCCGCCGGATCACTATCCCTATGTCGATCTTTCTGCAAAAGTTGCAGGCTCGTCAAAAATCGAAGTGTATGTTTAGATTCAGCATATCAAAGAACCCCAAGAATTAATTTTTTTTTTAAATCAAGCTAAGTTTAATTTTGGACCCTGCGGACCTTAATGTAGACCAATTTGAAGACAGGACCAAAAAATTAAGAATCTGAATACATGGTTAGATTTGGCATATCAAAGAACCCTAATAATTATTATTTTGATGAAATCAAACAAAGTTTAATTTTGGACCCTTTTGGTCCCTAATTTATTGGGACCAAAACTCCCAAAATCAATTCAAACCTTCTTTTTGTGGTCATAAACCTTGTGTTGAAATTTCATAGATTTCTATAAACTAATACTAAAGTTATTGTGCAAAAACCAAGAAAATGCTTATTTGGGACCTGTTTTTTGCCCCTAATTCCTAAACTGTTGGGACTTAACCTCCCAAAATCAATCCCAACCTTTCTTTTGTGGTCATAGACCTTATGTTAAAATTTCATAGATTTCTGTTTACTTATTCTAAAGTTATTGTGCGAAAACCAAGAAAAATGCTTATTTGGGCTCTTTTTGGCCCCTAGTTCCTAAATTGTTGGGACCAAAACACCCAAAATCAATCCCAACCTTCCTTTTATGGTCTAAAACCTTGTGTTTAAATTTCATTGATTTCTATTTACTTTAACTTAAGTTAGAGTGCAAAACCAAATGTCTTCGAACGACGACGAGGTTGATGAAGACGGACCACGACGACGACGCCATTGTGATACCAATTTACGACCAAAAAAGCCCCCCCCCTTTTCTGGGAAAAACGTGGTTATTATATAGGGAATCACTGAAGCATGACCTGAGTAGGACCCTCTTAGGCAGTCATCTGATGGTCTTAGCAGTTCAACAACTGTATCACTGCCTGTCAACATTGAGATCATGTGTGGACACCTGAGAGTGTTAGGTGCTTTCAACTTTAATTCTACTGAGAATTCGTTTATTTTCCTGGGTACCAATTCTTCGTGGATCACAGAAAACTTACATGTTCATGGATATTTAATTTCATGGTTTTATCAAAGTCTGCATACAAGCTTAAGGGAAATTTGTTGAACATCTTATTTGGTGATACACCTTTACTCACGAAATCCATGAAAATTGTTAGCCACTGGGAATAATAATGAATCCACATTAATTGACTAGGACTGCCAGTTTTCCTGTTGAAGAAGGTAGATTGTTCCCTCCTTGCACTATGGCATTCTCCACCAACTAAAAATGGCAGCCAGGAAATAGTCATTAGTCAAGTGGAGTTGAAACATAAAAATCAATCAAACATTTGAATAAATTTATATGAGAAAGTAATACTGTAAATTCAGAAATTACAAATTTGTGATTTTTTTATCATTGCAATACATGCGACAAGGTAATTATTGCATTAATTAAAACTCACTTTTTAAAATTTTTATATGTCAAACAGGATTATTCTGAATATCGCAAAAACGAAATGGCATTTTTGTCTAAAATGACAAAATTGCAATAATAAATAAACTCATCACAGAAACCAGGATTGAGATTTTATATTTACGCCAGATGTGTGTTTCGTCTACAAAAGACTCATCAGTGACACTCGAATAAATAAATATTAAAAAGGCCAAATAAAGTACGAAGTTGAAGAGCATTGAGGACCAAAAGTTCCTAAAAGTTTTGCCAAATACAGCTATGGTAATCTATTCCTGAGGTAGAAAAGCCTAAGTATTTCAAAAATTCAAAGTTTTGTTAACAGTTAATTTATAATTATGAACATATCAATGATAACTCAAGTCAACACAGAAGTGCTGACTACTGGGCTATGCACACAATAATTTCTGAATTTTCAGTAATACATTCAATTAGAACACTACAGTTCATTGCCAAATTTCAGAATTTTTCTTTGTGTGCGAACAATTTTTTACATGGTGTCAAGATTGTGAGTATAATATGTTCAAAGTAACAAAAAGAAAATCCAATAACAATAATAAAATATTTATTTTCAGATCTCAACACTCGTACAACAAGGCATAGGATTTCATATGCATAAAAAAATTAAAATCATTTTATCTTAAAGAACCAGAAGCTCACCCTTTACATTTAATTCTGTTATACAAAATACATACACCATACTACAATTTATATCTCTGATACTTAATGATCAATTTATTTTACTTAAGAATCAAATAATTGATGATCATTGATGGTTTTATTTCTTTATTTATTTCTTGTTAATAATAAAAAAGATATCTCCCTTTCCAAATGAAAAATATGGTATTTTAACATATAAAAAATGTTCTTCACAATATCTTAAAGATATCTTTTATAAACTTCTACATATTCAAAAAAATATATACTGTTTTGACACAAGTATTTCATACAAAACATAAAACAATAATAAATAATGATGTTAAAAACCTTGGGACAAAAATTCAATATTAATATTTCCAGTAGCACTTATTACATAAAAAGCATATTTAAAAAAGTCCATATCAAAATTAATCAAACTGAATGTTTGAAGATGCATTTTTATAGCAAATGCAAATGGATTTTAAGATCTTAGAAATAATTACAATAATAGTTATAAGCACCATCTTTGATTAAATCAATTGTCTTATTCTAAAATATTGTACATAAAAAGAGTGAAATTAAATACTAGTATCTTATTCCTTTATTTCAATTGGAATAACGAATAAACTTTGGTTCATACAGGATGCTATGAAATCTAATGAACTTATAATCTCATTGAAGTTGAAAACAAGGCTCTGTTAGGACTGTTAGGATTTATTTTACTAATTCTAAGTCAATGACACACACGATATTGTTCTATGTAATGATTTTGAACAGACAGCTATACACTTAAATATAAAGACACACTTTCCATTTAAAATCACAAAATATATATATCAATATTATGATGGCATTAAAAAATCTACAACATATTTACAATAAATAGTATATACTTTCAAACACAATTCCTTTTCATATCAGTTTTACTTTTAAACAATTAAATTGGCATCATTATTTGAAAGATTACATTTGGTATTTTATGAAATACGCTTAATTAAAGTATCCATTGAAAGCAATTTCAAGAATGGTTTTCAAACACATACATATCTAATCTTATGTTGGTTGTTTTGATAAATGATTATAAATTGATAATATAAAAGTTATTATGAAATTCATAAAAAAAAATCACCATCTATAAAATCTACCCTCTTTTCCATAAAACCTCTTCCAAAAAAAGTAAAATAAAATTGTGAAGATGAAATATAAATGCCATTAAAAAAAAAAACCAACAATAGATACTGGAAAAAATGTAGAATAAATGTAATTTCATTTGACAAATGAAATAATACAATTGTGTCAAATTTATTTTCTAGTTCGTAGTTCGAAATTAAACAAAAATATCTTTATTATGCAAGAACATACATATGAGGCAGCACTGGTTCCCATTGCTATCTATTACTTCTTATTTATAAAAATATGCAACACAGTTAAGTTTTAAAAAAACTGTATTTTCTATGTAATTGGAAAATAAAACACATTAATAATAAATATATAATGATATAACATGTTTTTTTAATTGTGCAAATATTAAATGTAAAAAAAAAGAATGAATTTTAATGCATGGTTTTTAGAAAACAAAATGTGTCCACTTTTCAAAGTTATTATCCAGATTTTCAGTAAAGCTACAACATATTTTTTCCTATTTCATTTGTCCATTGTTAGTAATAAATAATTGCACTGCTAAGAAGTCAACAAGTTTAAGGTAAGGAATGTATCAAACACCTATCTCTTTCTAATATATATTTTGTAAATTATGAGCCAAAAGACGATTTTCATTTTTTTTATCATTCGAATCCTGAAAAAATGTCTTCTTTACATAATTTTGACAAGTAAATTTTTAATTCAATTTCTGTTTTTCTATATATGAGTAAATGCTAGAAGCAATTTAATTAGAAACACAGTGACAGGACTTGTTCAAGTTCTACTGATAAAAATAAAAGAAGATTTTTCTTTGGTGTGTTTATGTTTTATTTCATAAACCTGTGTAATGAAGATCGTTTTTCCAAATGGTTAATACATTTAGCTTGTAAATTAAAAAAATGTATTCCTTATAGAAAACATCAATAGGTTTTCCTTGATAAAAAAAAACAGTGTTTAGATTGTTATAATTCCTCCTTTCCAACTTTTGCTTCCTGATCCTCCGCTGTTCCTTCTTCACCCTTCATATTCTTCTTACCTATAAAAATTACAGAATTAATCATTACAAATTGTATTTTCAAATTTAATCCTGGATTAACATTATTTACAATGAAAGTAGTTCACTATAACTACTAAAATGGTATTACAAGTAATGCTTAATCTATATTGAAACTGCTCCACCAAAGTGGACTGAGGACACAGTTATGGACCTTTGATTTTTTATTTCTACAAATATAGTCACTAATGTTGACAGAGTATAACAAACCAATTTTTTTCATATACTTTCCAAATTCATTTTTCTTATATTTTATGCATTAAAAATTAAGTAGGGAGGTGAATTTACATGTGAAAACAAGAATGTGTCCAAAGTACACGGGTGCCCCATTCGCACTATCATTTTCTATGTTCAATGGACCGTGAAAATATAAATACATTACGAAACATAAAAAAAATATTCAAAGTCTTACTTTTCTTCTTGTTTTTCTTCTTTGGTTTCTTTTCTACCTCTTCCTCCTTCTTTTCCTCGTCTTCTTCTAATTCAGGTACAAATTCTTCTACCAGACATTCTGAAAAGAGAGAGGAATAAGATTTCATGACAATTTCAATATATATGACATATTGTAAGGTGTAACCACCTGATATCTGATTTATATTAATCAAAACCGAGAATAAGGAATTATTTTTTTGATTTGCTCTTTATAGTTGGTATTGCATCTAAATTTTTTCATTCTTCTAAAAGAATTCATAATTATTATTTTTCATCTCATAAAAGTCACACTTATAAAACACTGTTAAAAAATAGTTAGGTTTACAGTACTAGGAAAAAATGATGTATACCTTGGTCATCTTTTGGTAGAACTCTGTCTTTACATAGGTATTTCATCAAGTCCTCATCCTGGTGATTATAATACCAGTCCTCTAGATCTTCATCATACTGTTCAACAATTGTATCACACTAAAAGTGTAAAAGTATCAGTTATTGGCACGAGAACACAGTTATTTCAATGTGCTTTTCTCTTTTAGACAATAAATTCAAATCAAAATATCACACCTGCTCTACCTCAAAAATATTTTTACATTGTAGTATACAACTATTGGGACAAATAATATCAAAACAATAGAAAAGTCGACAAGCTCTTACTCTAAATAAGGACAATTATATGTTAAGGGGGTCTTAAATTCAGTTTTACAGCTTCAAGACATTCTAATTTGTCACCTTTTTTAAATTGACCAAACCACAAAGATTCAGCACCCATTTGTTCAACATGTATTTTTTTCCCTAACTTAATATTTCAAGCATAAACTATCAAGAAATAAATTAGGAAAGTATAAGAAAAAATGCAAGGAATATACACGTTTTACACTATGGACTATATTCAAAGATAACAAAAGCCAAAGGATGGTTAAGATAAAACAGAAATTTCCCAATATGAAATCAGAATCATTAATTAATTTTAAAACAGCTACCTTTCATAGGCAGAACCAAGGGGGGGGAGGGGCTTGGGGCATGGGGCCCCCCCTTTCGTAGGAAAAAATTGGTTCATTATATAGGGCATCATTGAAGCATGAAGCGGGCCCCCTCTTAGGAAAAGTTCTGAATCCGCCACTGCCTTTAACCTTTTTTTGTTATGTCAAATAGATTGAGTATAAACAGGAAGAAATTACAATAAGTGCTATAGAAAATTCTGATGTTATATAATAGAATATAATTTCTAAGCAGCATAGTTAGTAAAGCATATACTATTATATATAATTGTGCCATTATTATAAGCTTGCATCCGTTTTCCCAAAAGAAATTATGTACATATACACTGTCCAGTAAGAATGTTCTTACCAATCTTTGCATATGAGCCACTTCCACTGATGTTGAGTCCCAAAGTTCATATGGAATTCCAAGCTCAACTTTGACTCCTTTATCACTGAAAACATAAAGAAAACTTTTATTATGGAATTTATAAGATTTTTGTTATATCTTACCACAATTTTCATGTCTTTATATTGTGTGGTTGTTGTTTGTTGCATAGATATTTGTTTTTCGTTCATTTTGATTGTAAATTAATTTTTCCATAAGTTTTCTCCTTTAAATTGTTTTACATTTATGATTTCAGGCTTTTTTATAACTGACTATGCAGTACTGTGAAATATAGCTGTTAATTTCTGTGTAATTAGGTCTCTTGTGAAAAGTTGTTTCATTGGCAATCATACCACATCTTATTATATATATATACTGATATAAAGTCCTATATTTAGACAAAGAACAACAACAGGTTGCATTACTTTTAATAAACAGAATCAATAGATTTAAAACATGCAATTATAACATCATAATAGAACTATTTCTAAGAATTTTTGTTATTTCATATATAAAATTAAATGAGTTTCAATTGATTTTCATGATTTGCCCATATATGGCTTTGCATTCATGAACCAACTTCATTTTGCATTGTATCTTTTTAGTTGGAATACATCTTTTCTAAGAATATTTAACTGGTTCTTGCATGCACACTATCTTTCATACTATAAACAAAACAATATATAGGCATACAGGGGGCGGATCCAGCCATTTTAAAAAAGGGGGGTTCCCAACCTAGGAAAAAAGGGGGGGGTTCCAACTATATGTTCCAACTATATGTCCCCACTCAAATGCATTGATCGACCAAAAAAGGGGGGTTCCCCGCGGAACCCCCTGGATCCGCCAATGGCATACATTGTATGTCAATTTATGTATGTGCACTTTTAATATTTACGGCAAAAATATATAAATAAACTCCTCATAGATACCAGGACTAAATTTTGTACATACGCCAGACGCGCGTTTTGTCTACAAAAGACTCATCAGTGACGCTCGAATCCTAAAAAGTTAAAAAGGACAAATAAAGTATGAAGTTGAAGAGCATAAATTTGTCCAGCCTTTCAACTCAAAACTTTTAGTCATTATTCATAATATTTGGAATTAAGAATTGCTGAGTATGCAGAAACCAAGCAATCCTATTTTTTATTACTACAACTTTAATGTCCAATAAGACATTTTTTTTAATTTATTGCACTGACTCCTTTCCAAAAACAATATAGTTAAAAGACAGACTTCATCTAACATGTTTTGATAGGATCAAGAATTGTAAGATCAATTTTTACATCCTTAGTTTGCATCAAAAAAATCTTAATATTAAAGATAAAAATCTCTGATCAAATGAGAAAACCAGTGTAAAAAAAATAGAAGAAATATAAAAACTTACAACATATCTTGTATTGGAAAAAATACTAAGAGTGATGAATATATAAAAAAAGAAGATGTGGTATGATTGCCAATGAGACAACTATCCACAAAAGACCAAAATGACACAGACATTAACAACTGCAGGTCACCGTACGGCCTTCAACAATGAGCAAAGCCCATACCGCATAGTGAGCTATAAAAGGCCCCGATAAGACAATGTAAAACAATTCAAACGAGAAAACTAACAGCCTTATTTATGTAAAAAAAATGAAGTTTTGTGATCAGTATCAAGCATATAATGATATTTTTCACTATTTTACAAAATTTTCCTTTGACCTTACTGACAGATTATTTCCTTTCTCAGCACAGTAGAATGATATGGAAAAGTTTCACAAGAAACTAAGGGCTTATTTGCTGTTGTCAATGAAGTAAACATAGGTAAAAGTTTCACAAGAAACTAAGGGCTCATTTGCTGTTGTCAATGATGTTAAAATAGGTAAAGGTTTCACAAGAAACTTATAAGGGCTCATGAGCTGCTGTCAATGAAGTTAACATAGGTAAAAGTTTCACAAGAAACTAAGGGCTCATTTGCTGTTGACAATGAAGTTAACATAGGTAAAAGTTTCACAAGAAACTAAGAGCTCATTTGCTGTTGTCAATGAAGTTAACATAGGTAAAAGTTTCACAAGAAAATAAGGGCTCATGAGCTGTTGTCAATGAAGTTAACATAGGTAAAAGTTTCACAAGAAACTAAGAGCTCATTTGCTGTTGTCAATGAAGTTAACATAGGTAAAAGTTTCACAAGAAAATAAGGGCTCATGAGCTGTTGTCAATGAAGTTAACATAGGTAAAAGTTTCACAAGAAACTAAGGGCTCATTTGCTGTTGTCAATGAAGTTAACATAGGTAAAAGTTTCACAAGAAACTAAGAGCTCATTTGCTGTTGTCAATGAAGTTAACATAGGTAAAAGTTTCACAAGAAACTAAGGGCTCATGAGCTGTTGTCAATGATGTTAACATAGGTAAAAGTTCCACAAGAAACTAAGGGCTCATTTGCTGTTGTCAATGAAGTTAACATAGGTAAAAGTTTCACAAGAAATTAAGGGCTCATTTGCTGTTGTCAATGAAGTTAACATAGGTAAAAGTTTCACAAGAAATTAAGGGCTCATTTGCTGTTGTCAATAAAGTTAACATAGGTAAAAGTTTCACAAGAAACTAAGGGCTCATTTGCTGTTGTCAATGAAGTAAACATAGGTAAAAGTTTCACAAGAAACTAAGGGCTCATGAGCTGTCGTCAATAATGTTAACAAAGGTAAAGTAAACAGATAATTTTTGGTCAATTAATCTCAATTGCTTTTAAAAGCGCATCAATCTCATTGAATGAGGATAATCTATAATTACAAAATATCTTTATGAACATTATTTTTCTGATGACTCAAAAAATTTTTACAGAAAAAAATCGATGTGCATGTGAACAAAGCACTTGTAATACAGGATATGAATATTTAAAACTATTGTTAATTTACTTGATTTCCTTACATACATACTTAAATACTTCCAGTATACAATTTGTACACTTCTTTCGACAGCAGACAAAATACAATTTTCTTATATCAAATATGCAGGGGTGATTATTTCTTAAGTTCAACTGTTTTGTAATTTTCTCTGTCTTTTTCCAAGATCCCACTTTTTTTTTACTTCCTACATCCCAAATCCCCACTCTTTTTTATCCCCTGAATCCATCAAAAGTGGCTATCCCCCTCATATACATTATGATCTAAATGAGGCAGCTCAAATTATATTTTTTTGTATTTAATGCAACTTTTAAGCACAAATTTTGGGTTATTCATGGTGGTCAGTTTTAATTGGCGAAGGAAGCTGGAATGCCTGAAGAAAACCATGAACCTTAGACGAGGGTGTTAAAGGAGGGTGGGGGGGGTGCTTGCACAGGAAAAAAACATGAAATAAGACATCATTTCACGTTGAACATGAAATAATTTCTATCATGACCATTGCACAAAAAAAATAGACTTTGATGTGAACCTTTTATGACTGAGTCACTGTCTTCTTGTATATATAAACTCTCTGTTTTACTAGATATTCCCGATTTAGTATACACATTTTTGGTATAAATGGCTAACAGCTATTAAAAATGTATTTCTTGACGATCCCTGCCATGTGTTTGAATTTTATTCAAAAAATACTGAGCACGCAAAATGAGCATTTTAAAATCCTGATGCACGTAAAATTAAAAAGCAGAACACTTTGAACGAGGCACCTGTCTTGCACGACTGAACGTCAAATTAAAAAGTAAAAACATGTGGAACATGAAATAAAAAACGACGATCATGTTGCATGAAAATAACCACCCTCTTGGGTAGGAAAACTGAAAATCCTAGTCAATTAAGAATGGAGTCAAGTGCACCCGTAAGAGCGAGGTTCAAACTCACATCCTCAGTGTTGACTGGCTAGTGATTATAGTAGTAGAACAACTTAAGACCACTTGGCCACCTAGGCCCCCTACACCAGATTAGTAATTTTGTCTTAAAGAAAAGATTTTACCAGCAGAAAAGTACATATTTGTACCTCATGAAAATAAAATTCCGGATAATATTGAAGAGGAAATCTAAAATAAACTAAAGTCTAATCATCAAAAGAAAAGCACTGATTCTCCATTAAAACAGCTGGCTGAAGTCGATACAGCAGCATAAGTAATATACTAGTATCTTTTTTACTTACATTTAGACCTCTTTTTACCTATACTTACACTAGACCATGTAATGTGTCCATTGTTTGACTTCTGCCCTTAGCAAATCTTAGACTACCCTTCCTCTCTTTATGTAGATTATACTCTAAAATTCTTTTACATACATGTGGTTCATGTATAGCTTCTATAAGTCTTAGATCACTGAAACATAAAACAATAGAATTATGACATCAATTCAAAACAAATCTTTAAACTTGATTTAATATTTTTAAATACTTTATCTTACTGGAGTTGTCTCCCATGAATTTCAAGTCATCTTTTAAGTTATTTTATATTACTCTAGCATATCCATTATAGCAGAACTGTAAATCAAATTGATTAACAGTCAGATTCATTGATATATTTATACCAGGTTTATGTTTCAACTTACGATTTTCTATAATCTACTTGTTTTTTCTTTGATGGGTCAATTCCATGACCTGTTCTTATGACTTCTTTATTTTTTCCTGTTTCATCAAGTCTGGACTGTAGCTCAATAACTAAATATTTACAAACTGAAAGGGAGAAGCAAATAGTGTTCATAAGGCAGGATTTTAACCTAATAATAAACGTACATAAAATTCATAAGGATTTGTCACCCAAATATTTTGTCAAGTCTAATAGAATTAAGAACTGAAACATGGAATGTGTCAAGGCGACTGACAACCCAACCAAAGAGCAGTAAATGCATGCCAAAGGTCTTCAATGCAGAGAGAAAATCTTCCTGGGCGCTAAATAATAATGTATACTAGTTTATAGAAATCAATGCTACATGTACACTTCTTAAAACTCAAAAACATATCCATGAACCACAATTTCAAAATCACAAAAAAAATAACAAAGACTAGAGGTTCCTGATTTGGGACAGACACATAATTCTGGTGGGGTTATCCATATTTTGTGAGATCTAAACCCTCCCTTACACCTTATTTGTAGTACTTTTTTCTAATCTTTTGTGATTCAAAAGATTATCTTATCACCCTCAACCAAATCTATATTTATTAGCAACATATGATGTAGATGCCAGAAAAAAATCTATTTTACTTTTACTATGACTAAAAGTTTAACAGAAAAATACTAGATTCATCCTCAACTCATTCATTTCCTCTGACCTATTCATCCTTCCAATTTCCCCTGACAAATGTGTGTATAAAAACACCATTCAAATAGGAACATAATCTACTCAAATTTATCAATTTTAGGATTTCGCATTGATCACCTGCAGTGATCCTTTTTATAAAATTCTTTGATTAATTTTATGAAAGACAATGACATATAAAATGTATAACTAAACATATAGTTATTGAGTTTTATCTTTCACAACAGCTGTATAAATTTATGACAGCAACTACATATTTTTTTTTTTGACTCTTCACTTGATGACTTTTATCTTTTACATCATCCTAAATTACAGCTGTTGTAATTTTCCATATTTATTATGGGAAATTATGTTATCAATTTTTTTCTGTCTCTGAACATTCTGAAGGGATGGTCCTCAGACCTGTCTATACTATTTATAAATGAAACTGAAGAAATTAAAAAAAAAACATATATATCTTTAAATTTTGAAAGAAAAGAAGAAATAAACATGATAAATGTAAAGACTGCCAGATAAATATAAAGCAATACATTTAAGGTATATATATGTATACCTTTTGCAATTTAATGTTAATGATGAGACAAATGTAATATTCAAAAGTCTTTAAAAAGGAAACAAAGACAAGCACAGATTTGATCTCGACTAATGCAAATAATTGAAAGCTTTCTTAAGACATAATACACATTTTGTACAGCATAAAATATTCATACAGGGATTTAAATTCTATAAGGAAGATAATTCCTTTTAACAGCCAATCAATGAATGCCATCTGGATTTATAGTGGATAATGCACTTTCTAGTAAAAAATTAAATAAAATTATTTTACTTTAAATTTCTTTTAATATTTAATGAGATTCATTACAAAAAAAATCTGAGAATACTTCTTTTTTTCACAATATCAATTTCTTTTTCAGCCTTTATATATTTTTTAGTTATTTTAAATATAAAATTACTTTTTAGTGATAAAAAATTACCTTCACATTTGCTTGGCATGATAACCCCATCACTGCTGACATCAGCAAATGACTTTTGAAGAATGGCAATGCCTAAAAACAGAAGAAAACTGGCCATTTTCAGTGGACACATCCTGCACATGTAGTTTGTATACATTCACAACAAGGAAGTATTTCCTTTGCACTTTGACCCATGAAGGAAGTATTTATTAAGATATACAACATACAGAAAATAAAATATTATATTATTTCATCTAAAAAATAGTAAACAGTTATCAAAAAATATATAATAAATGAATTAGATGAACAATGGCTTAAATTTATATTTACTTATTCAGACATAGATTTAATTCAAGATAAATATTTTATGTTGAACATCAAACAAGTACCGGTTAGTCAGAGAGGAAACAAGTGTGAAGAAGAACTTTTATCTCTAACTTTTCGTGTTGACTGATCAGAGTCCACGGAATTTCTCAATTTTTTTCAGGTAAAAAGGGGTGAATATATATTGGTTACGTATGCATATTTATATTTGAGTTGCAAAAGTATCTCCATTGGTGTTTGTAAACATTGCACTTGCAGATCCTCCCACCCGGAAGCATCTTCATCAGGTTGGGGAAAGAAATCCGAATGAGGAATAGTTCCTCAAATGAGAAGTTGGAAGATCGAGCTATATTTATAAGGGGGTAACCAACCCGGGGTAAAAGCAGAGAAGTCCAACCATATGTCCCCTTTCAAATGCATAATGATCGTTAAAAAATAAAAGGGGTGAAAAAGGCAGTGTCTGCACGTACCCGAATATGTGTATGCTTAGCCAAATTGCCCTTTGTAGGCTATGCCTACCGCAACCGACTTTATAATAAACTGTCATAGGATCAGGAATGAAATGTGAAAGATACATGAAAATTATAAAAGAACGTTAAAAGAATAAAAATATACTTAATGTGAATAAATGTGCAGGTACGTGCAGACACTGCCTTGAAAAATGTGAATTAAAAAAAATATTTAATTTAAACGAAAGCTGTGTCAGATCCAATAGAGATCAATTCACAATTGATGCTATGAAAATATTCAATCCAACAGGATGTATTAAGCAGAGTTCGGGAAAGTACATGTATTAATTTAAAGCAGGGGTTCAAACTTTCTTAATTAGAAACGGTGATAGTTACATTGTAATCATCAAACCGATTATAAGCGTATATGTTAAGTATTAAAAGAAGTTCACCATTAATATGATAAAAACTGTTCATGTATATTTCAGTTTGTCTGGTAAAACAAAAAGATGACAGAAAAGCATAGTTTTGGTGTAACAGCAGTTTCATGTCATGCATGGAATAGTAATAGATCAGGTGTGTATAATAAAAAAAGGTGCTTTACCTAAAAAAAAAACCAACCTTGTGTGTTGATTGGATTCTGAGTGTTTTTCAGACATATATATCATATATGCAATATCTCCTTTCATTCATTTTTAGAACAGACAAATAAATGAAAAATGCTAATATTTTTGAACATACTCATATGCCATTATGGAAAATGCTTGATTTGCAACTTACATTTAATGTTTGAAAAAAGTACTTTAAAATACCCTACTTACATGTTTCTTAATTGGTATCAAATCTAGATTAAACAAGAAATACTAGAAAATGTATTAAAATAAAGTGAAATATTGAAACCGCTGTTATCAAGTCTCTCGTCTCATGACATGTATATATGTCATGGTTTATGTTTGTCACAAAAATGGGGATCAGATTCATCAAGAAACTTACACACTTCTGAAATCAATTTGCTGACTAAGTAAGCTGCAAGTAAAGTCAAAAATACAAATGCACATATAAACCAGGTATTAAATGGGGAAAAAAATTGTTTACATTGTAGATAGATATAGAAAGATGTGGTGTGAGTGCCAATGAGAAAACTCTCCAGCCAAATAACAATTTATACAAGTAAACCATTATAGGTCATTTTACGACCTTCGACATATAGCTTTGGCTCTTACCGAAAAAACAAGCTATAAAGGGTCCCAAAATTACTAGTGTAAAACCATTTAAACAGGAAAACCAACGGTCTAATCTATATAAAACAAGAGAAACAAGAAACACGTATAAATTACATAAACAAAGAACAGCTACTGTACTTCAGATTCCTGACTTAGGACGGGTTTATGCAATGACAGATGTTGAAAATTTTTATAAAATTTTCTTTTTTCAGAAATTGCTCTATCTCAGAATGATTCAATAGTGAGAATCTACAAGAAAAGTGGAAACAAATTTGATGAAACCGCCAGTCTCACAGAGCATGGTCAACAAGTAACGGGAATTGAATGGGCATCTAAAAGTAACAGGATTGTAACTTGTGGAGCTGTAAGTTAAATGTACAAGGATATATTTGATATATGAGTTTTAATGTGAACTTACAAATTAGAAACTACAAAAAACAACTTCTTGATATTTTGTATATTTAAAGCTTGGTATATTGGCTATGATGTGTAGTAAAGTTGTAAAATATTCTAGCCACTAGATAAAATGGAAATATCTTACGACTGTTGTTGTTTAAGCTCTAATATGAAAATACATTAGCAAAATACATAAGCGAAATAATAATTACCTTGAAATTGAAATTGACAGTGCTGAGCCTGGAAAACATGAAAGCTCTGGATTATATCTAGCCATTTGGGGTAAATTAATGAGATATAATCAAAATTGTGTCCTTAATCTTGTTGCTTCAGGGGAAAACATTGAACACCATACCGGTAGTTTAAAATTTACATACACATGTAGCACAATTAAAAGAGCCTTGAAAGTTAAATTCTGGAGTTAAATGTACCAGTAAGATAAAAAGCTCAAAATCATACATCAGGTATAAAAGTAGAAATCACATTATAAATTGAGCTTTTATTTACAAACATTGTTGTATGGTTATTTTAACAGGATAGAAATGCCTATGTATGGGAAGTAGTTGATGGAAAATGGAAGCCTTCTTTGGTAATTCTTAGAATCAATAGAGCAGCAACAACAGTACGCTGGTCACCACTAGGTAGGTTTTCCACTATTGAAGCAAAGAAAAATGTTGGTTTCTATCTCCAGACTGTCCCTGTTGTCCCTGTTTTAGACTCTCTTTTATTCTATATATTCTGAAAAGTCATTGAAAATTTTATTTAACAGTGACATGTATATTTTTAACATGCTAATTGTGGAGGTACCAGGATAAAGTTCATTTTCCTTTTCATTCTATTTATACCAGTTATCTATATGAAATACATATTAAAAGGATAAATTTATTTTATGATTTCCACTATGAAATTGACATATATACAGGTGTCTTTGCAATATTGAAACATATGTGGACTAAATTTCCATTTCTGAATCAGACAATTACCAAATAAAAATAATGCATCTAGATTTCTCTCTTAAAATTTTCAGTAATGCTCATTTGGTAAAAGTTTTGATAATCTTATGTAGTGAAATTTAAGTGTTTCTAAGTTAAAAAAAAATAGAGGAAATATATGATATTGTCTGACACTTGTTTGGCCACCTAAGTTCAAAAATCAAAAAGTATTATAAAACTCTCAAATAGCATCAAAGACAATATTTGTTGAACAGACACCAATAAATATATTTATATAGGGGATTCATTTATTTTTTGGGGGTACCAGTTTTCATGGATTGAGAAAAACTTACATGTTTATGATTGAACTATGCCCATGAAGACAACAAAAATTGGTATCATACAAATAATAATTAATTCAATTGTAAATGTTTGATTTTGTAGTTAACTTGGTCATGAGTTGTATATTATAGTAATGGCAAATATATTAATTAACAAATTATGACCTTTATATTCCAGAAAATAAGTTTGCCGTAGGAAGCAGTGCCAGAGTTATATCCGTATGTTATTTTGATGAAGAGAACAATTGGTGGGTCAGCAAGCATATCAAGAAACCAATCAGATCAACCATTACTTGGTAAAGACTACATTTATAATAAACATTAAGATTGATATTTATAACAAACTGAATGCCTCTTTGTCAAGTGATATTAATCAGAATAAAGATAAGTATTTATAAATATACATTGAAAAATCTTGGATTATAAATGGTATTTGTAATAGCCCTGTCCTAAAGACTAGAATTACACCTCTTTCTATTTGCATGATTTTAATTTTGTTCAACACTTTAAAAATTCAATTGTTTATATGAATCAAACAAAAGTTTTGTGAAATTTTGTATACATAAAAGTATTTTGCATACACAAAGTATTTTTTCAGAAGTATAAAATAATTGATCAGATATAGCCTGTCAGTATATCACTATTTGAAGGAATGAGAACAGCTGTAGCTAGCTTTAAAAAAAAAGTTGTGTCCCCTTGAATAAAGAAATACTTGTTTCTGGAAGAAAATAAAAATATTAAGAAAATTTTTGTATGAAAAAATTGAACTTTTTCATTAAAATATTTCATCTTGCTTTTCTTCACAGTTTGGATTGGCATCCCAATAATTATCTGCTAGCAGCTGGGTCATCAGACTTTAAAGCAAGGTCAGTATTTAACTCTGAAATGATTTTTAGACTTCTTTTAAAATGTTATTATAGGTTGTTCACAAGGTCAATACATGTAGTATGCATTGTTTATAGTTGAAATAAATTATTATTTGCTGCAAATACAAAAACAATATCTTAAAATAGCATCTAACAATTAGGCCAATTAAAATTAATTGATAGATTTTCATCCCGCCCGCCCCTCTGAAATCGTCCCGCCCCGATTTTTTTTATTTTAAAAAAAAATTACGATTTCCAGATTTTGTTCATGTCCGTTACCAGGAACGATCGATAATTTCATTTCATTCAAAACTTCCTGTTTCAAATTTCAGTTTTGTATTTCTTCGAGTATTCTAACGAAAATTATTAAGTCAACATATTGTGCTGCTCTATGATGACAACATCATCTACTGAAAATAGAAATTGATTACGAGAAGGGCATGAAATATTCGAGTTGCGGTATGTCACAAATGATTAGAAAACTGTGTTTTTTTTTATTTATACAATGACTTTGTGTCAGGAAAATTGGACTGTGAATGATATCCTAGGTGCAAAAATTGTGGAACCAATTGGTACAAAAAACATGACTGGATTAAAGAAATGGACTCAAGCACAAACTTGTTAGATTTATGACCGTATATTGAGAAAAAAGTTGACAAACAAACACATTTTATTATATCAAGCCCTTGGTTTACCCATGGCTGTCGTTTTTTGTTGACAAACTGCAAACACCTTCTGTCCCAATACCCTCAATTTAGTCATTAAACAACAACTTCTTTTTGGTTAAGTTCATGTTTTACATCATATAAAATTATTACTTTCAACACTGAGTTTTAATTTTATTCATGTTCTGTACTTATAATACTTGTGTTACATACAATTGTACCAATACATTTTCTTAATTTTATGGGGACTACAAACCATCATTTAAAAAGCAAAATAAAGTTGGTGTAGGTATAATCTGACTCCAACTGGTGAGAGCATTTCTCTTTGTTTTTGATGTATACTATAAATAGGTTTCTAAAGCGGCAATCATGGCATAACATGTATAACAGTGGTTGCCAATCAAGAGATAATTATTTAAGAGTTTGAAAAATTATGTATCATTCCTTATACAGCATGTATATACATGATTTATATAAGCTTATTTTACACTTGTGTATACCCACGTGGTATGAAGAACTCGTGACAAGAGGGTTTCATATGAAATAAAATTTTAAAAAATCCTCCCACCCGTCCCATTTTTTTTTCAAAAATTTGGATGAAAATCTACTATATAATTTTAGTTGGCCTTAGATCAGTACATAGACCCACTACAAATATAAAGTGTGTAAAATTGAACTGCTTGAATATAATTAGTGGTTCCCCTGTACCCACAATATAACCCACAGTAGACTGAAATCTGATGTGACAAATAACTTCTACATTGCATATTTTCCTGTAATATGGTTAATATTTTTCTGTCATTCAGAGTATTTTCTGCCTATGTAAAGGAGGTAGAAGGAAAGCCGTCTGCTACTCCTTGGGGAACAAAGATGCCATTCCAGGCTTTAATGGCAGAGTTCTCTAATGGTGGAGGTAAGAAAATTGTCAATTATTTCCTTGAAAAGGATGTTAAATGTAACATTGCATTTTATCTAAGAAATATTCATTTCATTTAACATCTCACCCCTTATTTTATTGATTTTGTATTTACATTGTGTCATAGATCAAATTTATTCATTCAGTGTATGTTCACTTATGTTAATATATCTTTTTGATTGAGTTAAGCCATTTCAATTGATATTTTATAGTGTGCCTTTCTATGTTGTGATGATAAACTATTGTTTCAGATACGGGTGAAGGTTGGTACCTATTAAAATGTTTAAACCGCTGCATTTGTTTGTACCTTTCCTTAGTCAGGAACCTGATGTTCAGTGCTTGTCGTTTGTTGATGTGGTTCATAAAATTTTCTGGTTTTTATTGTCGAGCCTGCAGCTTTTGTTGCAGAAAGCTCGACATAGGGATAGTGATCCGGCGGCGGCTACGGCGGCGGCGGCGGTGTTAGCTCACTTCTTAAAAGCTATATATTTTAGAAGGTGGAAGACCTGGATGCTTCATATTTTGTATATAGATGCCTCATGTTACGAAGTTTCCGTCAGTCACATGTCCATTGTCCTTGACCTCATTTTCATGGTTCAGTAACCACTTGAAAAAAAAGTTCAAATTTTTTGTAATGTTGAATTCTCTCTTATTATAAGTAATAGGATAACTATATTTGATATGTGCGTACCTTGCAAGGTCCTCATGTCTGTCAGACAGTTTTCACTTGACCTCGACCTCATTTCATGGATCAGTGAACAAGGTTAAGTTTTGGTGGTCAAGTCCATATCGCAGATACTATAAGCAATAGGTCTAGTATATTCGATGTATGGAAGGACTGTAAGGTGTACATGTCCAACTGGCAGGTGTCATCTGACCTTGACCTCATTTTCATGGTTCAGTGGTTATAGTTAAGTTTTTGTGTTTTGGTCTGTTTTTCTCATACTTTATGCAATAGGTTTACTATATTTGTTTTATGGAATGATTGTAAGGTGTACATGTCTAGCGGGCAGATGTCATCTGACCTTGACCTCATTTTCATATTTCAGTGGCTATAGTTAAGTTTTTGTGTTTTGGTCTGTTTTTCTCATACTTTATGCAATAGGTTTACTATATGTGTTGTATGGAATGATTGTAAGGTGTACATGTCTAGTGGGCAGATGTCATCTGACCTTGACCTCATTTTCATGGTTCAGTGGTTATAGTTAAGTTTTTGTGTTTTGGTCTGTTTTTCTTATACTTTATGCAATGGGTTTTATTATATTTGTTGTATGGAATGATTGTAAGGTGTACATGTCTAGCGGGCAGATGTCATCTGACCTTGACCTCATTTTCATGGTTCAGTGGTCAAAGTTAAGTTTTTGAGTTTTGGTCTTTTTATCTAATACTATATGTCATAGGTCAACTATATTTGGTGTATTGAAATATTTTATGATCTATATGTCAGTCGTGCAGGTTTTATTTGACCTTGACCTGATTTTTACGGTTCATTGCTCAGTGTTAAGTTTTTGTGTTTTGGTCTATTTTCTTAAACTATTATAGCAATAGGTCAACTATATTTGTTGTATGGAAGCATTGTTAGCTGTACCTGTCTGTCTGGCATATGGTTCAACTGACCTTGACCTCATTTTCATGGTTCATGTTAAGTTAATGTGACAGTCGTAATAAAGCTTTATATTTAGGAGTATCAACATAATATCAATGATTAGTAAAGAAGGCGAGACATTTCAGTGTGTGCACTCTTGTATAGATAAGGCTTGGTTTTCCCATTTGAATGGTTTAACACTAGTCATTTTTGGGGCCCTATATAGCTTGCTGTTCGGTGTGAGCCAAGGCTCTATTGACTGTACTTTGACCTATAATGGTTTAATTTAATAAATTGTGACTTGGATTGAGAGTTGTCTCATTGGCACTCATACCACATCTTCTTATATCTATATAAAACCAGTGGTGTAGCCTGGATTGAAATGATGTGGATGCAAAAACTTAGCAAAAAGAGTGAATGAAAAACAAATATGTAACAAAGCAACAAACAACAACCACTGAACGCTGAATGCCTCATCATGTAATAAAAAACCTTTGTTTAAATACTACTTCATAGGAAAATGATTAACCTTTACCAAATATTAGTTTGGTAATGCACCAACAGACAAAGAAGACTCTTACTTGAGGTCACTATATACATGTTATATAGGTCAAAGGTTGAGGTCACCGCAGCAATTGAAATACTAGAATTGAGCAACAGTTTTGGTCTGTGGGTGGCATCTCTTTAAACATACCTTCATCCTTCACCAAACATGAACTATAAAAGTCTGATGGAAAGAACAAGATATGTCAAATGTCAAGGTCACAAAGTTTAAAACAGATAAAATAGTTGGAACATATTTGTTTTGTGACAATTGACTGATATCTTTTGAGCTCTAATACGGTAATAGGATTTTAAACATATTGTAAGTGCACCAATGCACATTTCCATGAACAAGACCCATATGAATAGCACTGTGTCAAAAGTCATTAGTCACATGAGCAATTTATTGATTGCAATTTTGGCACATTGTAAAGTTTCAGTCTTTATCACAAACCCAATGCACCCCTTAAAAATATCAAAAAGGTATCCAACACAATAATCTATTCCCTCTAATGCAATTCTAGAAAGATTACAACTGTACCTGTTGGTGATTATATTAATTAATTCAATCAAGCGAAATGTCTTCGCCGCAGAAAGCTGTGGAAAACAGACACAGAGTGCAAGCATTGTGCAATATTTAAACTATGAGGATATATCAAACTGAAGTTTGAGTCATTTAGTGTGAGAACTTATAGGTCTGTGTAAGGAACAATATGATACAAATGCAGGTCTTTTATTTTTGATATTTTATTTTTGTATAAACAGGTGGTATACATGTAGTACAAATTTCCTTTCAAAAGTGGAACTAATAGAAAGACATGGGTGGTTTTTAATGATCTTAACTTCCACTGAGGGTCTTGAATGGTTGGGAACTGATTCCTATGTTTTATAAAAGTTCTTGTGTTTTTACAGTTTTCAGGTTAAAGATTGCATTTTATATGCAACAAAATTCTTATGTGTCTGGCTTAAATGTTATCAAATAATCTAAACTTTTTCATGTTTCTTGAGGTAAACAAAATAAAGAGCATTATAGCCACTATTTGGCATACACATATATCAATGAAAGATATATATTCAGATATTCAAGTTACACAATGATGTGTGTGTATGTATAAACATGCATGTTAAGAAAACTCATAAATTTTGCAATCAGTTCTAAAAATATCAATGATATTGTTGACTTTGTTGTTAAAGTAATATTAAAAATTTGAGTTATCTTCCTTTTTTCATAATAATAATATTTCACAAGCACTTTGATTTAGTATTCACACATTTATATATATATAGCTCTTTATAAAAGTCCTTGACAAACAGGATAGTACTCTTCATTTATGTCTTTTATTTATCATTCACACTTTTGGGCCGTGTCTTTAACAGGTTATAACTCATTGATTTTACCATGTTTATGTATTACTTTTGACTTGAATAGGATATGACTCATTTTACCATGTTTGTGTATTACAGGTGGCTGGGTACACAGTGTAAGCTTCTCTCCCAGTGGAGATAAGTTGGCTTGGGTTGGACATGATTCAAGTGTTTCTGTAGCTGATGCTGCCAATGGAAACAAGTAGGTTAAGAAAATGCACCAATTCAATAATAACAATTTCATTTCTATGGGTTTATATAGATTAAAGGAAACATTGGGTGTATGTCAATGTGAAAGTAGCCAAACGACTCAAATTAAAAGATTTATAGAGATGACTATACAGTCTTCAATAATAGACAGGAATTTATGCAAAATTTCAAGTTTCAAATTGCCTGAAGTCTTAAGAAATGTTGTAAATTTATAAGAAACTATCAAAGATGTGTGGCCAACAGCAAATTATCCAAATAAATTCAATGCTTCATAGCATACTTTTGTTCTATGCCTAAATTGTGAGGAAAAGTTATGGCAGTTCTCAGTAAATATTTTGAAGTTTCAACATTGTATGAGTATTAATAACTTAGCAGTTTAACTCCTCCATATATTATATTTAGATTACATTGATTTTTATACGACCCCAAAATTTGAAAAAATTTTCGTCGTATATTGCTATCACGTTGGCGTCGTCGTCGTCGTCGTCGTCGTCGTCCGAATACTTTTAGTTTTCGCACTCTAACTTTAGTAAAAGTGAATGGAAATCTATGAAATTTTAACACAAGGTTTATGACCACAAAAGGAAGGTTGGTATTGATTTTGGGAGTTTTGGTCCCAACATTTTAGGAATTAGGGGCCAAAAAGGGCCCAAATAAGCATTTTCTTGGTTTTCGCACTATAACTTTAGTTTAAGTTAATAGAAATCTATGAAATTTTGACACAAGGTTTATGACCACAAAAGAACGGTTGGGATTGATTTTGGGAGTTTTGGTTTCAACAGTTTAGGAATTAGGGGCCAAAAAAGGGCCCAAATAAGCATTATTCTTGGTTTTCGCACAATAACTTTAGTTTTAGACAATAGAAATCAATGAAATTTAAACACAATGTTAATGACTACAAAAGGAAGGTTGGTATTGATTTTGGGAGTTGAGGTCCCAACAGTTTAGGAATTAGGGGCCAAAAAGGGACCCAAATAAGCATTTTTCTTGGTTTTCGCACCATAACGTTAGTATAAGTAAATAGAAATCTATGAAATTTAAACACAAGGTTTATGACCATAAAAGGAAGGTTGTTATTGATTTTGGGAGTTTTGGTCCCAACATAATAAGGGGCCCAAAGGGTCCAAAATTAAACTTTGTTTGATTTCATCAAAATTGAATAATTGGGGTTCTTTGATATGCTGAATCTAACTGTCATGACTGTGTATGTAGATTCTTAACTTTTGGTCCCGTTTTCAAATTGGTCTACATTAAGGTCCAAAGGGTCCAAAATTAAACTTAGTTTGATTTTGACAAAAAATGAATCAGTTAGGTTTTTTGATATGCTGAATCTAAAAATGTACTTAGATTCTTGATTATTGGCCCAGTTTTCAAGTTGGTCCAAATCGGGGTCCAAAATTAAACTTTGTTTGATTTCATCAAAAATTGAATAAATGGGGTTCTTTGATATACCAAATCTAACTGTGTATGTAGATTCTTCATTTTTGGTCCTGTTTTCAAATTGGTCTACACTAAAGTCCAAAGGGTCCAAAATTAAACTTAGTCTGATTTTAACAAAAATTGAAATCTTGGGGTTCTTTGATATGCTGAATCCAAAAATGTACTTAGATTTTTTATTAGGGGCCCAGTTTTCAAGTTGGTCCAAATCAGGATCTAAAATTATTATATTAAGTATTGTGCAATAGCAAGTCTTTTCAATTGCACAGTATTGCGCAATGGCAAGAAATATCTAATTGCACAATATTGTGAAATAGCAAATTTTTTTTTTAATTAGAGTTATCTTTCTTTGTCCAGAATAGTAAGCAAGAAATATCTAATTGCAAAATATTGTGCAAAAGCAAGATTTTTTTTTAATTGGAGTTATCTTTCTTTGTCCAGAATCAACTTCAATCTTTGTTATATACAATATACAATGTATATTCACTTTTTACTACCAACTGATAAATTAAAATAATCTTTACCATTCAGTGATAACAAGCAGTTTTTTTTACATCTTAATATTTTATGATGTATTTAAATGAGTAGTTATTGTTGCAAACTCCATTAGAAATTTTAATTGAGATTAGTTTTGGAATAAGGGAAAGGGGGATGTGATTAAAAAAATTGGGTTCAATTTTTCTCATTTGAAATTTCATAAATAAAAAAGAAAATTTCTTCAAACATTTTTTTGAGAGGATTAATATTCAACAGCATAGTGAATTGCTCTAAGAGAAAACAAAAATTTTAAGTTCATTAGAACACATTCATTCTGTGTCAGAAACCTATGCTGTGTCAACTATTTAATCACAATCCAAATTTAGAGCTGAATCCAGCTTGAATGTTGTGTCCATACTTGTTCTCATTTGAAATTTCATAAATAAAAAAGAAATTTCTTCAAACATTTTTTTGAGAGGATTAATATTCAACAGCATAGTGAATTGCTCTAAGAGAAAACAAAAATTTTAAGTTCATTAGAACACATTCATTCTGTGTCAGAAACCTATGCTGTGTCAACTATTTAATCACAATCCAAATTTAGAGCTGAATCCAGCTTGAATGTTGTGTCCATACTTGCCCCAACCGTTCAGGGTTCAACCTCTGCGGTCGTATAAAGCTACGCCCTGCGGAGCATCTGGTTTTAAATTACAATCATTTTACATTTTCTCATGACTGTCAACATCAAAGCACTCTCAAAAACACAAAAATATCAGGTTAAAAATTATAAGATTGATTTTAAGTTTTAAGTCATTAACTTTTTTATTCATTATGATTGATTTTGTTTTCTTTTGCAGATTATCTGTTGTAAAAGGAAGCTTTTTACCTTTCATTGATATTTCTTGGGTAACAGAAAACAGCATGATAGCAGCTGTAAGTGTTGTTTGCTGTACTGTATGGGCTATTCCATTAAAATGTATGTGGGAGGGTAAGAAGTGACTTTCAAAATATCCCTACAACCACAAATCATTTTGCATAATGGTAATAGACACATACTGAAAACAGACCCATGACTCACAGTCAACAATTAAACTTCCCTTCCTTTCCTCAGACATACATTTTGATGGAATAGCCCTAAATGGAAAATTGCTGTTTTGATTACTGTAAATTCAGAAATTATTACATGCATTTATTATTGCGATTTTGTAATTTTAGACTAAAATGTGATTTTAATTTTTGCAATATTCAGATAAATCATGTTTGATTCTAATAAAATATTTCAAAATGCGAGTTTCTACTATTGCCATTATAACCTTGTCACATTTTTCGCAATAATAAAAACATCGCAATAATTTCTGAATTTACAGTATCTGATATATTCGTCAGCTGCAGCAAATGCACAAAAATAAACTAATGAATTGCAGAAGACTTAAGTTATATTGTCATTTCTGCATTTTGATAAAGTAATGTCATGATTGTAAGATAAAGTAGAAAAATGAATTCAAATTAAACAAAATTTCATCCAACATAATTTAGAAAATAAGTTTAAAAAAAATATAGTATTGATTGCTACCATTATTTATAGATTTTAAGGCCAAATTTTTTTAAATACTTAATTAAACATGAAATAATCATCAGAAATCTCTTGTTTGTGAAAAATAATGAGTTAAGACAAATCTGTGACAATCCAAAATGAAATCCAGTTTTAGTTCAAATCTAAAATTACTCAGGAACTTTTTTCACATGTTTTAATTTTTCTTAAAATCATTTTCCTACAATTAAAATGGAGAATGGAAATGGGGAATGTGTCATAGAGACAACAACCCGCCCACAGAACTGACAACAGCAGAAGATCACCAACAGGTCTTCAATGTAGCGAGAATGTTCTGCCCCTGGAGGTGTCCCTCAGCTGGCCCCTAAACAAATATATATACTAGTTCAGTGATAAAGAAAGCCATAATAAAATCCAAATTGTACACAAGAAACTAAAATTAAAAGAATAATACAAGACTAACATAACCAGAGGTTCCTGACTTGGGACAGGGGCAAAAATGTGGCGGGGTCCAATGTGTTTATGAGATCTCAACCCTCCCCCTATACCTCTAGCCAATGTAGAAAAGTAAACGCACATGAAAATTCAGTTCAAGAGAAGTCTGAGTCTGATGTCAGACGATTTAACCAAAGAAAATAAACAGAATGACAATAATACATAAATAACAACAGACTACTAGCAGTTAAATGACATGCCAGCTCTAGACTCTAACTAAACTGATAGAAAGATTATGTCTTCATCATATGAATATATGTATATTTTATTGCTTTCTGCTTTTGCCAGAATGAACATGTAATTTTTAAAATTGAAGAATAGAAATGACGTATATTTGAGGTTTCTATATAATACAGTTCACACTTTTAGAGACAAAAAGATCCATGGTCTTCTATGAATTATTAAATATGTTTTTTATTCATGTTTAGATTGTTTAACATTGCATTTTCAATTTTACTTGTCAATTTTAAGGGTTATGACTGTTGTCCAAAGCTTTTCACCCAAGATAATGGAGGTAATTTGAGCTTCATTTCTGACCTTGACATTCCAAAAGAAAAAGAAGAGGGAACAATTAGGTATGTTCATGTCTTTACAATAACTGTATCAACATTATTATTTTGTAATGTGAAAGTTTAATTATCAATAATTGTTTTGTTTCTTAATTTAATTTCTAAGAGATAAATTGTCATGCCTTGCAAGTATGTCAAAAAATGTTCTTTGAAGATTTAAAGTTCAACTTCATGATAAATATCTATTCTTTAAATTAAAAAAAAACCGCTGATGATAATATCTGTATTAACTGCATTTGAATGCATATGTTTTCATGTAACTGGGCAAGTGTCAAGGTTATGGTCTCCACAGTTAATTGAAAAACAGAGGCATTAGTAATTTCTAACCATTTTAGAGATTCAAACATACATCATGATATTTTATGTCTATCCCACATATATGTCAGAAGGTATTTTTAACCGGATTTTTGTGTCAAAAATGTCGGTTATTGATTTGGGGATGTACAGCGGGCGGGTGGGCGGTCGGGTGGCCGGGTGGCAACCAAATGTTGTCCGTGCATTTACTCATGAAGCGTTCAACCAAACCTTTTAAAATTTTAATATGTTCAGGAGTTACGGTTCTTGAAAGTTTAAAAAATGTCGTGTCTCTGCATTTACTCATGAACCAGTCAACCAAACCTTTTAAAATTTTAATATGTTGTTACTGACAACAAAATGGAGGTCAAGTTCAATAATGACGATTTTGACTTTTACCGTTCAGGAGTTACAGTTCTTGAAAGTTTAAAAAATGTTGTGTCCGTGCATTTACTCATGAACCGTTCAACCAAACCTTTTAAAATTTCCTATTTGGAGTTTTGGTCCTTGTAATATTGATAAATGCCAGAACACAAATAAATGTTAAAGAATCCGGTTTACTGTCATTTTGACAGCTCTTGTTTTTTTGTTCAATTTATTTGTATCTGTCTATCATACCATTCATAAATTAATTCCTTGTTGTATTTTTTACATGAAGTCTGTAATGTATAATTTACTTTTTTCAGCGCCATGAATCGATTCAAAAATTTAGATAAGAAAGCTTCTGCCAAAGAAACTTCCACAGATGTTAAAACCCAGCATCAGAATACTATTACGTAAGTGTATAAATCTAGATCTATTTAAAAAAAATTACAGATTCAAAATAAGCAATATAGATTTTTTTATATTGATTAGATTGTTGGTTTTCCTGTTTAAATGGTTTTACACTAGTAATTTTGGGGCCCTTTATAGCTTATTGTTGGGTGTGAGCCAAGGCTCCGTGTTGAAGGCTGTACATTGACCTATAATGGTTTACTTTTATAAATTGTGACTTGGGTGGAGAGATGTCTTATTGGCACTCACACCACATCTTCCTATATCTAATATATTAAAGATAGATTTATTGTCAGTGTCGTCAGTTTAAGCTTTAATTATATGAATTGCCAGACTTCATAGCAATGAACACTAAACTAAAGCAAGCAACAATCTATTAATCCTTCATAGGTCAATATGTTACAGCATCATTTTTCTTTTATATCTAAATGTTGAACCAATACATGACAAATATATACAAAGAACAAATGCATATAGTTTGTTAAAAAAAAAACATGATATTTATTTTATGCTAAGGTAGACACTGTAGAGAACTTACTATCCTTCAAAACCTGGAGAATAAAAAGCTTTAGCTGAGCAAAATATCTTGCGTTAAAATTTTTTTTAGTTTAGGTAATCTGTCTTAAAACATATTGGTATTAAGAAAGATAAGTCTTAAAATAAGTCAACTAGCGGAAGTTGATACTGTTATAAATTTTCAAAACAACACATTTCCTTAAATTATTACATGTCCTGGTACAATGTTATCCTTATAAGGAGATAAAATGTACTTATAATTTTAAAAGGAAGCAAGATCTTCAAAATTTAATATGGTTTTTATTAATTTACAGGCAAGTTACTATTCATACAGGAACTAAGGCAGATTGCACCAAATTTTCTACCTCTGGAGTTGACGGACAAGTCATTATCTGGGACTTCAAGGTAACATCGTAGATGAAGATAATTTATGATAGTAAAGTGGGAAGATAATCATTATTTTCCTTACCACATTTCAAAGTAACAATGCGTTAGTTAGTGTATAGGATGTCAATTTCAATGAACTACATGTTTTTGTTCATCAACATCATATACAGTCGAACCTCATGTCGAAGTCTAAGGGACTGGACCAAAGTATTCAACTCATCCAAGGTTGGACTCATCTGAGGTCAAGTGTGTTGTCATAAATTTTGATTGCATGAAACACCGTGTGAGATTTGTGTGGTATAGGGGACCTCTGTGGCTGAGTGATCTAAGTAGTTACTACTGTAATCACTAGCCAGTCAACACTGAGATTTTGAGTTTGAAGCTTGCTCTTGTGGGTGCACTGAACTCCAATTTTAATAGACTTAAGATTGTTGATTTTCAAAGGTCGATGGTCTTCTCCAGGCACTCCGGCTTCCTCCACCTATAAATACAGGCTACCACAAAATAGCCCAACAGGGGTTCTTAAAAGTAGCGTTAAAACACACACAAAAAAACAAATCGATCTAATCTGGTGTACAAATATAAGAGTCTGGTATCTATGAGTATGTTGTACCTTGTTAAAAAAAACATGCTGCTTAACTTTTTAAAAAAAAGGGAGAAGAAAATATTACTATTTACTTCCTGTTGTTTTATATCATAGCACAATATCTTTTGAACCAGGATGTTGGGCGTTATCTCCCTTTTTACAATTGCCAATTCATTGCACAAGAAGGAAGTGCATATCTGACCAATCAATAGATCAACTGTCACGTTAAATCTACGTTGATTTATTGAAACAAAGCCAGAGTTTAAAGTGGAACTAATTTATCATTCACAAATAATCAATTTTTTTATCTCATAACTAGTGACAAAGCAATTTTATCTTGATGAATTAGTTTTAAGTGTGTAATATATTACCAAACATTATTCAATTTTAGTTTGTTTTAATTCATATGTCATACCTTGAAGTATTTAGTCTCTTTTTTGAATATTCCAGTGAAATGTTTGTAAGAAGAAAAGATTAAAAACTAAAACACTTGATAAAAAACTAATTTATGGCTGGACTTGACGTTTAAATTAATTTTTCAAGTCGTGTTACATAATTTTCTTTTCAAGGTAAATGTAATATACTGATGTATATAAAACATTAGATGATATAAGGCATGATGTCTCGTTTACCTGACCCACATATCTTTTGATGCTTATATTTCACATTCTCTACATTCAATTACACGAACAGACATATTCTAATCTGAAAGAAATTATACATGCAATTCCCATCTTGGAAAAAACAATCTAAGGTCAATGATAAACATGGCCACCATTTTATGAGAAAAGTTTCATCACAGAGCTATTAAAAAAAAAGAGTAAGGGTATTGGCTTTTTGATGAAAACTACATAATTATGACAGAAAGACACCATTTTGGAAGGGAAAAAAAGGAAATAAGACTTTCAACAAGTATAAACTTTACACATAGTATATATTTAGTGTAAAACCCTCATATATAGACAGAGAAATGTAAGACTTTTTGCTATGCTAAAATATTTGTAAACAGTATTTACAGGATGTAGGACCGTAAGTTCTCATTACTATCCATATAAAGCAAAATTTATCTGGTTATTGTTAATTAAAAAACATAAAAACAATGTAAGTATCTATGAAAACAATATTTAAAGATTTTACTACTGTTTTTGAACTTGGTAATCTTTTAGAATAAGTTTATTCAAAGGATCATTTATTTTACATGGATCATATCTAAATTTATGGGCTTTATACACAACATGACCTTAAAATTTAGATGTAATATCTTGTTTTTAATAAGAACTCTAGTTAAAGCCAAACATCCTTACCAATTTATTATATCTATGAAAGAAGTTGGTGAATTAATTTGTGGTAATGCAATCCTTGACTCTCATAGGCCAAATGATATGGCTGGGTATTGATTGTTTTAAGTATGCTTTAATATTGTTGTATAATATGTATCTCAATCAATATGTGACACAATAATCAAATAGATTTATCAATAGTTTAACAGATTTAAAATCTTGATTTCTTGATACAACAGTTTAATTTTCGCATGTTTTTATTTTAAGCAGAGTTAGGTTAGAGAGGTTTATTTTATCTTAATAATATGATTTATATTTGTTTCTATTTCAGTCTCTAGAGAAGAGCATATCTGGACTCCGCATTGCATAAGATTTCACGTACCCAAAGTCTTTCCAACAGTATGACATTCAACACATCAGTATTTAGATCAAATAGTTTTACTAACTTTGCATTGTTAGAGGGATAGGAATTAACTTTAAAGAAAGTTTGGGTTATTTTATATAATAGTATTTATGGATCAAAATAGTGGACATCATATGGTTATAGTTTATCATGTACAACAAATGTATTTCTCACAATTAATTGACCTTTTTAATCAATATATTATAAATGCAATATTTTATTTTCTTACTTGTTTTATATTATACTGCTTATGGTAATAAAATAATAAAATAAAAAAAAGTGTAAAACATATATTTATATGTTGTGGTTTTTTTTCATTTGCCTTAGCCTTTGGGGTGTCCACCATACATAAACATGAAAAGGTTGACACAGCCATTTCATACCGGAATGCAATATTTATCAGTTTGCTTTCTTCTGAAGAGAAAAAAAAACTTGACAAAAAGTTGCAGACAATGTCAGCTGTGTAAGATTTTTTTTTGCCCCTGTCGTAGCAGAAAGGCATTCAGTTTTACACTTGTACATTTGTACATTGTCCTTATTACATCCATATGTCTGTACATCCCTAAATTGGTTTCTGTTTTACCATTCTAGAGTTATGCCCCTTTACAGATGGAAAATTGCTGAATTTTTTGTTTCCTATTTTCTAACTTAAGTTTGCCTCAACCAAATGTTATAAAACCTATACACAATGTTTATTACCACAGATCAAGTTTGAATTTTGGTGGCCTCACTTTTTGGTGTTTTTGAGTTATGCCCCTTTACAAATGGAAAAATTGCTGATTTTTTTTTTATCCTTTTCTAACTTCAGTTTGCTTTGACAAAATGCTTATTACCATAAAACTGTGATCAAGTACAAATTTGGGTAGGGTCACTTTTACTGTTCTGTTACCTTGTGAATATATAAGTTTCATACTTTGTTTTCCATAATGAATTTTACATCTAGTCATAAGTCATTGTAGATAAGAGGGACAATACTTTAAGAATTTACTCTTTACTTTCCGGGATGAATAATTTGATTGTAGTTAAATTTAGTATTCTAAGACTCCTGTTCTATATGTGCATTCAAACACCAAGAAAAATCTTTTTTTGTCACTTTTTGTCCGAGGACTGTGGACACAAAGAAATATGTGTCCACATAGAAATAAAAGTTGTTTTTTTATATGACCACAAATAAAATTTTGCGTTGTATAATGGTATTATGTCGTCGTCTGTGTCGTCCAAAGACACATTTAATTTCCAGAAAATAACTTTTGATTTAGTGAATGGATCTCTATAAATTTTTACCAGAAGGTTTAATACCACTAAAGAAAGGTTGGGATTGATTTTTGGATGTTATGGTCCCAATAGTTTAGGAATTAGAGGCCAAAAAGGGGGCCCAAAATAAGCATTTTTGTAGTTTTTAACAATAACTTGTGTTTTAGTGTATGAATCTCTCTGAAATTATACCACAAGTTTCCATACCATGAAGGGATGGTTAGTAATGACTTTGGGGGGTTATGGCTCAAAATGTTTTGGAATTAAGGGCTAAAAAAGACAAAAACAGGGGCAAAAAAACAGTGAAAAACTAGTTTTTTCTGGACAATAACTAGATTGAGTGAATGGATCTCTATAATTTTTTACCAGAAGGTTCAATACCAACAACAACAACAAATATTTTATTTGCCAATCACGGCACCAAAAATGAGCAGAATAATTACAATATAATTTCAGACATAATGTAAAGTAAATTAAAAAAAATAGGTTTAACAAAGCACATTTTATTGACTTTGATTTAATTGATTGATATAAAATATTAAAGCAAATGAAGTAGGCAATTTGTAATAATAAAAATATATGATATAATATGACCAATTGTCTGTTACTCTGGTCCCTTTATTGGACAGCACACCTCATAGAATACTAATAATTTATTAAATGTAAAAGAAATAACTAATGTAAATGCATATTTGATCATACATATCATTCTATATCTTTATATAGAGAAATCTAATTTAAAATTTTATTTCTGTTTATATTTAAAACCTCTAGTAATTGACAAATTATTATCAAAATGTTTTTTATCTTCATTTCCCATTAGCCAAATAAAAAGAGATTTTTTTGTCAAGTTTTGAAATATTTTTATTTTTACTATATACTTTGCTTAGAAAGGGATTTCTAATATTATCCAAAGTTTTACATGTTAAAAGAAAATGCATCTCGTCATCTATTTCCTCATTACAGAGTTTGCATATTCTATTTTCTAGTTTAATATTAAAGTAACGATCTTTTTCTATTTCAAGTTTGTGAGCTCCAATCCTAAATCTTGTTAAAACGCATCTTTCAATATATGGTAATTTCAATAAGTAAGGCTCAAAACTAAAATTTGGTTTAAATAATCGATAAGTTCTAAGTTTATTTCCAGAGGTCTTATTTTGTCTTTTATCATTAAATAATTCTTTCTTCCATATGCTGCAATACTTTAAATATAATTTCTTTTTCAACATATTTCTAATGTTTATTTTAGATGAGAGCACCTGATACTCTTTTAAATCAAGTAATTTTAAGATAGCATCAATATTACTAGCCCAACAATTCTTCCAAGCTTTAGATAATGTATTTTAGAGAGAGTATGCATTTGTTAATAAAATATTATTTTTAACATGAATTCTTTTCTAATATTTAATCATGTTTGTTAAAATATCTGTCATTAGAGGATAAAGACCTAATTCACCAAATACCACTAAAGGAAGGTTGGAATTGATTTTGGGGGTTATGGTCCCAATAGTTTAGGAATTAGGGGCCCAAAATAAGCCTTTTTGTAGTTTTCAAACAATAACTTTTGTTTAAGTGGATGAATCTCTCTGAAATTATACCACAATTTTCCATACCATTAGGGGTGGTAAGTAATGACTTTGGGGGGTTATGGCTCAAAATGTTTTGGAATTAGGGGCAAAAAAAAGGGGGGAAACTATGTTTTTCTGGTCAACGGACAATTACAACAATTTAAAAGAAGTGTAAGGGAGGTAATTCAAAAACAGTTTGTAAATAATGTATAAAGAAATGTCAGGTTGAGATACTATAAGCAATAGGTCTTGTATATTCAGTGTATGGAAGCATTGAAAGGTGTACATGTGATACTGGCAGGTGTCATCTGACCTTGACCTCATTTTCATGGTTCAGTGGTTATAGTTAAGTTTTTGTGTTTTGGTCTGTTTTTCTTTTACTGTATGCAATAGGTCTACTATATGTGGTATATGGAATGATTTTAAGGTGTACATGTCTAGCTAGCAGGTGTCATCTGACCTACACCTCATTTTCATGGTTCAGTGGTCAAAGTTAAGTTTTTGTGTTTTGGTCTTTTTTTCTAATACTATATGCAATAGGTCAACTATATTTGGTGTATGGAAGAATTGTTAGCTGTACATGCCTGCCTGGCATGGTTCATATGACCTTGGCCGCTTTTTCATGGTTCAAAGGTCAATGTGTAGTTTTTCTTGGATTATGTTAAGTTTATGTGACAGTTGTAATATAGTTTTATATTTAGGATTATCAACATTATAACAATGATTTGTAAAAAAGGTTAGGCATTTCAGTGTGTGCACTCTTGTCTTTTTTTTCCAAATTTCTCAAATTCCAATTTTTTAAAAGTTTGAAGCAGAAATCTTTAATTGCACAATATTGCATAATAGATTTGTAAGATCTTGACATTTCAAGCTTGAATGTTGTGTCCATACAACTGTTCAGGGTTCGACCTCTGCGGTCGTATAAAGCTGCGCCCTGCGGAGCACCTGGTTAAAATGCTGCTTTGTCATACCTTCGCAGTTTGAATTGTTTAAACTGGTTCATATATAATTTGTCAGGTATATCATCCATCTCTTTGGCAGATGTTTTCTAGAAATCGTGTCTTCATTATCAAAATAAAGATATTATTTCAGATGGTCTAAATAGTTATCACTAGCAGAACTATACAGTTTGAATTATCAGGGCAATATTTAAGTTGACCACAAATATCTCTTGCGGCTATTTCAAAAGTTCTCTTCATGAGGCGGTTGTGAAATTGTGCACTTTAAGATAAATCTACAATTTCCACGAAAAATTAATTGAGGTCATTCGTACTGTTAAACTAAAATATGATAAAAGGACAGATATAGATTTAAAATAGACACTTAAGGTTCCAAAGTACTAGTCAGTGATCTAGTAATCAAAAGATAATCTTAAGATAACTGTCTCAAGGTAAACATGTAGTTAACATTTTTTTTTATAATTTTAAGTATTTGCAATTGGGACATAAAGCCCTTGTTTGTGTTATTTATTTCTATATTGGGGTAAAAAATCTTTGAAATTCAACATTTTAGCACCATTTAATTAGTTTTTGTTCTTGTCCATTGTGATATAAATTACAATATTATTCAACATTTTAGCACCATTTAATTAGTTTTTGTTCTTGTCCATTGTGATATAAATTACAATATTTACACATTACAGCCATTTTAAAGAGGATCCCAACCCATTTTAAAGGGGGTTCCAACTATATGCACCCATTCAAATGCATTGATTGTCCAAAAAGGGGGGTTCCAACACCCGGAATTTTGTTATAATGTAAATTACAATAACAGTGGTTCATATATGCTGTTCATCTATATAGAAATAAGGAGACAACAGATTACCAATGAAACAACTATCCACCAGAGTTGAAAATACTTAGATTTAAGCACTTATAAGTCACAATACGGACTTTAACAATGAACAAAGATTGAACCATATTTTCAGCTTTAAAAGGACCTCACATGGAAAATGTCGGCCTTTAACAATGAACAAAGAGTGAACCATATTTTCAGCTTTAAAGGACCTGACATGGAAAATGTATAAAATTCAAAAATAAAAAACTAATGGAAAAATTCATTCAATATGATTAGAGGGCAGCTGTCATTCTTACATCGAAAGGATAAGGACGAAAACATTCAATAAGTAAAAATATTAAAGAATATCTACAGCAGCAACAACAAAGCTCATACAAAAAAGGAAAATAAAAAAGTGGGTCCAAGTACAAACAGCATATGCCAACTAAATACAGGAGAGCAAACGCTGAAATGTCTCACCTTCTTTACTGACCATTGATTTTATGTTGATAGTCTAAATATACAGCTTTACTAAATATCACATAAACTTAACGCGATTCAAGAAAATGAGATCAAGGTCAGACAAAACACATGGTAAATAAATGTACATCTTAAAATCATTCAATACACCAAAAATAGTTGACCTATTACTTAAAGTTTCTAAGAAATATACTTAACCAGGACAAGAGTGCACACACTGAAATGTCTCGCCTTCTTTACTAATCGTTGATATTGTGTTGATAGTCCTAATTATAAAGCTCACATATAAACTTAACATTAACCAAGAAAACTAAACATTGACCAATGAACCATGCAAATGAGGTCAAGGTCAGATGAACCATGCCAGGCAGGCATGTACAGCTAACAATTTTTCCATACAACAAATATAGTTGACCTATTGCTGATAGTTTTAAAAAACTAAGACCAAAACACCAAAACTTAACACTGAGCAATGAACCGTGAAAATGAGGTCAAGGTCAAATAAAACCTACGCGACTGACATATTGATCATAAAATATTTCCATACACCCAATATAGTTGACCTATTGCATATAGTATTAGAAAAAAAGACCAAAACTCAAAAACTTAACTTTGAACAACGGAACCTTGAAAATGAGGTCAAGTTCAGATGACACCTGCCAGCTAGACATGTACACCTTACAATCATTCCATACACCATATATAGTAGACATATTGCAAACAGTATAAGAAAAACAAAAACTTAACTATAACCACTGAACCATGAAAATGAGGTCAAGGACCTTGGACATGTGACTGACGGAAACTTCGTAACATGAGGCATCCATATACAAAGTATGAAGCATCCAGGTCTTCCATCTTCTAAAATATAAAGCTTTTAAGAAGTTAGCGAACGCCGGATCACTATCCCTATGTCGAGCTTTCTGCGAAAAAAATCGCAGGCTCGACAAAAACTAAACATTGACCAATGAACTAAGAAAAATGAGTTCAAGGTCAGATGAACCATGCAAGTAGGACCTTTAAAAACAAATATAGTTGACATATTGCTTATAGTTTAACAAACATAGACAAATACTTCACACCGAGCAATAAAACGTGAACATGAGGTCAAGATAATATAAAACCTGCGAGACTGGCGTCATGAACATCATAAAGTATTCCCATACATGAAATCTAGTTGACCTATAATATTGCATACAGTATATTAGACGGAAATACCCAAAATCAAAAACTTAACTTTCACTGAATTATGGAAATGAGGTCACGGTCAGATGACACCTGTAAGTTGAAGATGTACACCTAACAAGCATTCCATACACCTGAAATATAGACATAGTAGACTTATTGCTTATAGTATTTGGAATTAAAAAAATTACCACTAAAACTTAACCTTGTTGACTGATCCATGAAATGAGTTCGTGGTCAAATTGAAACTGTGAGGAAAGTACGCACATACCAAATATAGTTGTCCTATTACTCATAATAAGAGAGAAATAAAAATTACCATTACAAAAAATCTTAAACTATGAAAATGAGGTCACGGACAATTGACATATATGAAAGACGGAATCTTCATACCATAATAAAGGCATCCATATACAAAGTATGAAGCATCTAGTGATTTCAGAAGAAGTTCGTATCAGATATCTGTATTTAAGGACAAACCCATATAAAACGTATTTCGTGTTCCACAGCTTTAGGTCTTCCGCCTTCTAGAATATAAAAAGGACAATGGACATATGTGAAAGACGGAAACTTCATATACCATAAGGCATCTATATACAAAGTATGAAGCATCCAGGTCTTCCACCTTCTAAAATAAAAAGCTTTTAAAATTAACGCCGCCACCGGATCACTATCCTCATGTCGAGCTTTCTGCGGCAGTAGTCGCAGGCTAGACAAAAAACAACGGTTATAATTCAATCAACACACACCAAGTAATTGACGTGTCCTCGCCGCAAATGACATTATGATTTTAGTCTTCCTGTCCGTCTGAAACACACGAATACTTAGTCTCGACAACCCAGACGCATATTTAATCTACTTTGAAAAATAAAGCGGCTGGATGATCGAGACTAACGAATACCTTGAGACCTTTTGAAAGAAAGCATTTTTTATTCAGTACATATATAAAGCTGAGACTAAAAGTACACATAGTATTTTGACTTATTGTTGTGTTGGATACCTTTTGGATATTCAAAGGATTGGGTTCGTGATAAAGATAAATTTTATAATGTGCCAAAATTGCAGTCTATAAATTGCTCATGTGACCATTGACCTTTGACCCGGTGCTTTTAACAAAGGCCTTTTTTTTTTTTTACTAAATAGTACTTTCGTGCACAAAAAATTGGTTTGAAATCCTATGAATGGTCAGAAAATATCAATTGTTTGTCTCAAATAAAAGTGTGCTAACTATTTCAATCTGTTTTAAATACTGCGACCTTGACCTTTGACTTACGCATATTGAGTTGTCATATCTTGTTCTTTCCGTTGGTCTTTTATAGTTTATGTTTGACGAAGGATGAACGTATGTTAAAGAGATGCAACCCAGAAACCAAAACTGTTGCTCGATTCTAGTATTTCAATTACTGCGGTGACCTCAAGCTTTGACCTATACTGACCTCAAGTAAAAGTCTTCTTTGTCCGTTGGTGCACTGCCAAAAAGTATTATTTGGTAAAAGTTGAACATAAGAGGTAATATTCCTATGAAGTAGTATTTAAACAAAGATTTTTATAACGTGATGAAGCACGATAACATCATTCGTTCAGTGGTTGTCGTTTAATTTGTTGCTGTGTTACACAGTTTTTCTTTCAGTATGTTCTATAGCTGTAAATTTTTGTGTCATTTGGTCTCTTGTGGAGAGTTAGATCGCATTGGCAATCATACCATATACCTTCTTTTATATGTATTATCCACTGTGAAATTGCATCAATACCAAAATTCACGATTCTTTTAAGATTAAGTTAATTACACTGAGAAGTTATAATACAATTGAGAAATACTAAATCTAATAACTCAAAATAACGCGATATTTGCCTTCTTAAATTCACAAAGTTTGAAATCAAAAGGTAATATTTATCATGAATAAATTTCTCAAGCAAAATAATTATAGTATGTTTATTTTTCAAACAGAACGGGGTTTTATCGCGGTCTAATAGGGACCAAAGATATTTTTACTGTCCCGCTCTTTTGATCGTACGTGAAGTAATACCCAAGTTCACCGGGAATTTAAAACATTTTTATTTTAAGATTGAATTTATTAACAATAATGAGCATCTTATTTATGGATAACTATGCAGACCAGGCTGGTCTACAGTCAGGTTAACAAAGGACAACATGTTGAAGAAGTTCACTTCTATTATATACAGTTTTTAGACAGTACAATTCATTGTTTCTAATTTACTGTCTTTTTAAAAATGATATCAATTATTTGAAAAAAAAATTATAGTTTAAAGATATTATTTTCTAACCACCATTTGCACAAATTTAGCATCAACCAAACATACATGTCCGAATCAATGCACAGAGTTTATAATAAAAATGCTGGTTAAAGTCTAAGTTTTTGGCAAGATAAGAAATACTGTAATCACTTTGAATTCCGTCTACAAAAAGCTGTCAACAATTGGTCGTGGTTGCGATAAAACACTTTGTCGTTGCTTCAGTGCATGTTGTATAGCACGACGCGGACCCATTGGTAATCCTAGATCTAAAAGGTCGCCATCTGTGAGTAGAGACAGATTACTCAAATCAATATCTTGTTTTGTAAACATATGCAAATAACCACTTAGTTCGCATGTTTCGAGGAATCGGACGAGCGGTGTAGCATCGTCGTCGTCATCGATAACTTCGTCAGCCTCCCATGGAACATCTTTCATCTGTGTTTGTGATGCAAATTGCATGTCTTCACTTCCACTGCTTGAGTGGTCGTCGCCATTTTGGTAGCCATTTACAACAGTTTCAATACCATCAAGGTCGTCTGCAGATGCAGACCGATGACCATTTGTCATTCCTGTAAATGTTCCAGACATTCCGGTATGACTTTTTAAAAATGAAATTTTCCCCAACATTGGACGATTGAATATGCCTGGCTTTTCTTCTTCTTCATCAACATCATCGATTCCACTGTCAAGTAAATCAGAATCACTTTTCCATTTATTCTTCGAACTTGGCATTCCTGTAAAAACATTATTCAGAGCTGGTCGTATTCCTTGTGTATCACTTTCACGATTCGTCAAATACATGACATCTGATGCTGACCCGGCTTGAACTAACATTGACCCAGGTGCCAATGACCTTAATGTTCTCCTTCCACTGGTACCTACTTCTTTTGGATCATAAGTTCCTCCCCCTTCTTGACTCATTTGTTTCATCGCAATTTTTTTCGCAACACCCCTTTTACCCGTCCCGATAGCCAAATCGGAAAAGTTGGACGATGATGAATGTTGTTGAAACTTTTTATTGTTGGCTAATCGTTGACTTCCTTTAAGTTTTATAGTCAGTGTTTTAAAGAAACCTCCTTTCGTTGGAGCTTTGAAGTCGTTATTCTCTCTTTCCTCACGATGTTTTTCCTGTTTTTTCACATATCGGTCAACCTCTTTTTGCAATCTTTCGTACCTTTTCACATTGTTTTCAGCATCGCGCGTCGCCTTTTCCTTCAAACTCTGAACGACTTTCGGATTTTTAGATTCTTGCTTTGAATGTGTACTATCCAAAAATTGTGCAATATCACGTCTGTCATAAAGATTTGCAATGTCTAAAGCCGTGTGGTACTCGTTATCAAGAGCCCAAATATTACATCCAAAATTTACCAAGTAGTGAACAACATTTTCATGTCCATTTTTGCAGGCGTGATGTAGCGGAGTAAATCCTGTTAAATCGGCCTTGTTATGGTCACCACTGAAAAAGAAAAAAAGAAAATACAGCATTTCAAACGATTTTAAAGAATATGTAAGAAAACTATTGGATACTGTTGACTGGATGGTGGATGGTTATCCTGGGTAGTTGTTGTTGTGATGTTGTTTTTAGAGACGTTATGCACGTTATTGCGTCAATACCGTGTAATCAACCAGTCCACACTAATAAACAGCTTTTCTATAAAATCATAACAGTTAAGTTTTATAAAACTTATATCCATAGACTAGACAGGTAAATACTATTCCGAAAAAAAGTACAAATTATTTTATCATATTTTACTTTAGTCTAAAATAAGGACAACATATTGACAAAACGTCAAAAATATGCGTGTCAGACGTAACAGACTATACGTATAATCATTTTAGCAGAGGTGTTTGTGTTCTTCAAAATAGTGTTATATCCACGAAAATTCGAATGAATGATATGCTTCATATATAAAGTATAACAATATTACTGGAAATGTGTTTCTGGTACGACCAATGCTATTTTTTGCCAAAAACAAATAGTGTTCATATTGGTCAGATTTTGGAAGATGTTAAGTTATCAAAATTTATAGGTTTTAAAATATAAGATTATATGATATTTCGTTTGTGTAAATTCGGCTCGCATATGTGCATACATAGACCATATCAAAATCGAATTTTTGGAGCACTCACACTACATATAAAAATGCAACGGCTTCTGGCAAATGTCTTGCAAGATGTCCAATGTCGGATTTCGCCGTTTTTTTACAAATAAATTGTCATTTGCGACGTTATTTATTAAAAATTTAGATTAGTTGCATGCTAAATAGTCCTTTTCCGTAATTGTGCTTTAACTTTACAAAACAGCTACATACTTTTTGATAACTTGCGTAGTCAAAACGACTTCGTTTTCAAAGAAATGAAATGTCTTGCAAATTTGTCCATTGGACGATTTTCGTACGTTTTCAACGTTGTCGATTCGGGGTACGCTATTTATGGTGGATCATCTGTATATAGTTCCTTAGAAAGAATTTTCTTGATAGTCAGATACTATCAACAAGACCACAAAGCATCATAAAAAAAATTCAGATGACTGGGTTTGTTCGTTTAGATGAGGTTCTCAAGTTGTGAAAAAGTTTTGTATCACAAGAGGATAACAAATCATCTTTATCAAATTTTCAAATTTGGGAAGCGTAAACTGACTGCAATTTTTTTTTTATTTCTCTGCAATAAGATTCATGTGTATAGAATTGAAAGTGAAAATAAAATTGGGCCTAAAGCGTGGCTATATACCTCTCCACATCATACAAAGCTTGTAAACATGAGATGATTTATAATTAACCTTTTTTTTCTGACAATCGTTTCATTTCATAATCTAATTGTACCGCCGGCTATTATAGTGAATTTTATAAGCAAGACCCGTTTAACTTGTTATTCTCGACAAACTTTTTATATTAAAGCAAAATATATATCCTCCTCCTTTTCGGATCTAAATGGGAAAACATAGCACTTTAATACGTTTTATGTCAATTGATCTCTGGTAGAGAGTCTCATTGGCACTCATCATACCGTATATATATATCTTCTCATTTCATATGAATTTTTTTTTTTTAAAATGAAGATGAACCACAATGTGTTCCTTGCAACTGCAAGTATACTATTAAACATGTTTTAATTAATTGTATTGACTTTGCTGATATTCGTAAGAAGCATTTCAATGTCAATAATATGTATGATTTATTTAATAATGTTCCATTTACAAATATTGTTGTTTTTTTAAAAGAAATTGGAATTTATTATAGAATATAAAAATGTTATTATATTTAAATCGATTTTAATTTTTATCACGTTATTTTACTGTTGATTTTTATTTGTATATACTCAATTTGCTTTAGTCAAGAATTTTAGTATATTGAAGGACTGTTTGTCTTATTTTAAAAATATGCTTTAAATTGTAAAAATATTCGAATTAGCTCTCGCCGCGATATAGCCTTTTTGTGCTAATGCGGCGTAAAGCAACCAACACTCACTCACTCTCATTTCATAAAGATATGCATTACCCAAACACGATATATTTTGTTGTTTGTTGCTTACGTTACCTTCATTGGGAAATATTCAATGCATATTCAGTACAACAAAACATTATAAAACGTATCCACATTGATGTGCAAAACAAAAAATGCAAGTTAAATACAAAACTTATCCCAAATAATCGGTAATCGCCGTAAAACGTAAACATTTGACGTTACCATTTGAGACGCAATATCGTGCTTAACGTCAGAGCAAATTTCATAATGCTTGTAGGATAAAACTTTGGTTGGCTTGCTTGCTTGCTTTGTTTGTATAAACGCTTGAGATTGAATTCTTCAAACATTGTATATTGTAGGCATAGTTAAACCTTTATTAGATATTTGCTCTCATCCCATATGGAATATACTGATCCCATATATCGTATAAGGTCTCTAACACACCATGTATAACAAATATTATATATAAATATGTATATTTAAATGATTGGACCTCATCCCAATTACAATTGTACAATATACGAACAAAGCAAGCAAGCCAACAAAAGTCTTGCTCTACATGCATTAATAGGAAATTAGCTCTAACAGAAATTTCATTATAAGTTTTAATAACACTTTTCTGATTTGTATGATTAACATTTAAAGTATATCTGGAAAAAACACCAATGTATGTCGACATTAATCTGGTTTGCTTGGAACAAATTCGAGAAAAAAAGTGCAATAAAAGTTGCGGACGAAATTTTGAAACGAAAAAGAAGAAATGGGCGTCAAATCAACAATCAATGAACCCAAGCAAACCTGTACTAGAGGTTAAGTATTTTTTAACCCTGTTCACTATATCTACCAAGTCTATAGTGTTCTTGCTAAGAAACCCGAGTAAGCTCTTAATGAGTGAAAGAATGTATATTGATATAAGTTCATTTAATTCTGACTTGTCCTTTTTATTTTACAGTCCCTTTAGGATGCCAAGAGTTCAATATTCTAGTAACTAGGCCATATGTTGGTCAATAACCCAGTGTTTCTTCGGAAATATACAAATTTGTATTGTCTTTATTTTACTGTACATGTAATGTTTTATTCATGAAATGGGACAATGTACTATTAAATATGTGAATAGTCTCTTACACTGTTTTGAATTAAGAAGTGTGTCATTGCAATCAGTTGGCGTCTGTCCGTCCGTTTGTAATTCTTTTTTTTTTTAAATCCTTTTTTTTCCTGAATAACGTTATTCAAATCAATGTTACCATTTCATTTTTTTTTATGAATTTATGTAAACATATCTATCAATGAGAATAAAATTTGAATATGAAGTGGAATTGCATTTTTGCCGATCATGCATATGGTAAAAGGAATTATCAGTATTGCTGAAACGTTTTTATCACACGCAACAGGATGATATCTATTGAAGTTTGTTTAACTGGCGGAGATAGTTTACACTATGATGATAGCTATCTAATCTATTGACGTTGGTCTATGGCCAAACCTGGACAGTTATTTCAATTATTTTGAATTAAACTGATAAAAGGATAAATAATTTACAATAATAGAACTTTCATTCATAATTGTGTTAATCATGTGACGGTACTAGATTTAAGCCATAAAGTGACGAAGTTTAGAGTACCGAGAAAGTGAACTTTTATGTCATGTCCATAGCATGTCCTTACTACGTTAATTTCGTTTTATATATAGGATCATCTTTTACATTTCAGAGATATACTATTAAGCGTGGTTGTACTGTTTGGATTACTTTTGTCATTCTGTGTATATCTTTATTTAGTATCATGACCCCATCCCCTTGCCAGTTTTATGGATCTGATTTCTCACGGATTAATTTTTGTTTTGAATTATCATGTGGTTCTTGGTGGTATATAATGAAATATTTGTTTGAGTGCCTTTCAATGACAGGTATCAATTCGGGTTGATTAAAACTGCACAAATGCACGTAAATATATGTAGATATGAACAACGCCTTTATAGTACAGATCATCAGATGAAATATTCACTGTAAAAAGTAAAATCTATCGAAACGTCCCCATATGACGATCACAAAGTCATCTTTATAAAGTAAGCATAAAAAATATGTAACATGCATCCGTTTTCTTTTTAAAAAAAATGGAATAGTAATTATTCACTATTGTCAAATTGTTCTAATCAAATGATGAGTTCAAAAGAGTAACAACATGAAAATTATACTTCATCTTCATATCAAAAACCCTACGGTATCAATTTGATAAAAATTTGAAATTAGACATTTTTTTAGTAACTTTGATAAAAGTTTTGTAATTGCAACCATGAACAAAACTATCGATTTACGTTATGAATTTAACAAAAATCAGCTAAATTAGTAGTTGCACTTCCTTTCAACGAATTATAGAAACAAGGATTTCCACTTAACTTTGAATGGAACTATTATTGAAGAAAAATTGTAACTTGTTTCGTCGTCAATCGAGTTTGAAGAAATTTGATTAAAACGTGTTTACATAACACATACACAATATTGTGCATATAGATCGGTAGTATTGCAGTACACAATATCCTTAATATTTGTTATCGGTCTCTTGCATTTCAGTGATCATTGGTAAATACGGAGAGAATGTTTACATTTGCCTTTGAAAAGATCATGCTTATAACCAGTCTAAATCGGTTGTAATCTTCCCTGGGCGTTTGAATGCTCTCCATCCCATATGCAACTTTGATCCGTTTTTAATACGGTAAAAGATTATTTAAAAACTAACAAACGAACAATGATATATAAGCATTAAATGTACAAAAGAAACATTTATAAATATCTATGCATGGGATTTACGTCGAAAAGATATATAGCTTATTGGGTACAATAATCCCAATATTGAATGAGGACGGTCTCAAGTAAACGACCAAAAAGACCTACAGAAGTGACTTTTGAGTTTGTCTTCACGATAAAAATAAGTTAGTTTGGTGCAAAATTTCACAAAAAACTTAAGCGCATGTAAAAATGACGATAATTTATAAAATTATCCCTCATCAATAATATTAATGTAATTAATGAATAAGATTTTTATAGATGAATGTATAAATGGATTGCAAAATCCTATCAGTATTTCATTCCGACTCATTTTTATGTTCATAAAAAAACAATTATCGGAATAAAACCTCTAGACAGTGAAACAAATTTAGGGAAAATTGCTTATTTGGACATTTTTGTTGTTAGAATTAAAATATTTTACAACGGCAATAAATTTTCGTTATTAACATGGAATCCCTAAGACCCTTGTGTTGCCAGGTGTCAAAGTTCTACTCTATACTACATATCAGTACATTATATAGGTGTGTCAAAATATTTGTTCAACATTCAGATATTCTTTGAAGTTTTAGTAACCAAGTTATTTTGAACAATTTATGTGCTTTAATCTAAATATGCAATTTATATTAACGTATATCTACTTCTGTGTAATGCAAAGAAAGATTTAAATAAATATTGGAAAGTTAGAGATAAGAATTGGCCAACTTGGACAACAATCAATTCATTCTTTAATAAACATAATCTGCTGGATAAGAAGACATTTGCGAAGACGGTCTAAATTCTATAAATAAGAAATGTTGAAATAGAATTCCTTTCCTCTCTCTCTCTCTCTCTGTTTTAAACCGGGATTTGCCCGAATCAAATATTTCGACTTTTTTATTTCTTAGTTTTTTCGTCCCTTTTTGTATTATTTCATACTGAAATTCCTCTATATCAAAACCGTAAAAATATCATTTGAATCTAAACGCTTCATTTTCAATTTTTCTGACTACTCATGAAAAATCTGAACAAATGTCTATTGAAACAAGATTTATATTACTAAACAGTTGTGTTTTTTTTCGAAATACTTTCCCAGATGAGCAACAGATACATGAGATGTATCCAGCAAAACCTTTCCGAATTTTTGGTCCTTAATGCTCTTCAACTTCGTACCTTATTTGGCCTTCGAGGTTTGTTTTTATTCGAGCGTCACTGGCGAGTCTTTTGTCGGCGAAACGCACATCTGATATACAAAATTTCCATCCTGATATCTATTGTTTCTCACTAGTAATTTTTTGGGACCTTTATAGCTTGCTTTTTGGTGTGAACCAAAGCTCCGTATTGAAACAGTACTTTGACCGAGGTTTGTTAACTTTTTTACATTGTGACTTGGATAGAGATTTGTCTCATTGGCACTCATACCACATCTACTGACTTACTCTGTTATAAATTTATGTAATTCTTTTCAATTATGAAGTTTCCTGAGTATAGTAACCTTTCTGTTTTATCCTCCCACATTCCAATGTAGGTGTTATCAAATAGATCAACATCCTATGCCACAAAAACATTTTTCTTTACAGTTCATTTAGACGTCACATCAGAATTCTTTCGTGACAATATTTACCATTCGTCATTGCATCTATTCCATTGGTGACAAAACAATTCTGATAATGATCATACAAAATGTCTCGTAAAGGAGGGGTTGTTAATTGAAACTGGCACTATTCAAACGTGTTTAACTGTACTTTCTAACGGATACTATTTCCTCGTTTAAGAGTTGGTCCCAGGGCAAACCACTCTGAATTTTATTGAACAGTAGCGTGTAAATAACGCATTATTTGCAGTCATCAAATATTCCAAATTTGCCAGCTATTAAACTTATATTGTTTGTTTTTTCTCAAGTTGTAACCATAAATTATAATAAAATGTTTTCACCCTCTAACGTTGTTACACTATCTACAATTTTTTTTACTGAAGATTCCGACTTCTGAGAGAGTATAAAATAACCAAGAGTACAACAATTAAGTCATGGATTGCTGTATTTTTTGTGTCGTTGTGTTTCTGTCAACAAATATTTTATGTAATTTTATGTGCTCATTATTCTATATACTTATATTGCAGCACCCCATTATTCTCTAATTTTATATTTCAGCACCCCATTATTCTCTAATTTTATTCGCCTTTTTTTCTCTATTTTTTATTCCATTTTTTTTTTATTGTATTGGTCCATTAGTATATATTCTGTCAGCCAAATCAAGACCCTCAACAATGAAGAATAGAATAATAGATATCTGTTGAACTTCACACTTAATTTAAATTCTATTGTGAATATAAAATTTGAAAGATTATAAGCAGTATGATCCTAAGCTAGATATTAAACTTAATTTCACCAATACCAGACAACCCGAAATCTTCAAATCTGAAATATCATGATGCGCATATATATATGCAAGTTTTATCTAAAGAAGTTATGCCATATGTTGTGCACAATTTAAAACCTTGCCAATCGATTATAAACTATGGAGATTTGTCCTCAATAACTCATTTCCTTATCTAATGCAAACATTTACAATCACGAAACAAAAACCCTTGAAAACTGACAACTTCTATTGTAGGCCGACAATATAATCCAACCCTTTAACATAAAATATTTATTATAATATTATAGGTCTGATGTGTAAATAATAGTTGCACATGAAATGTACCTATCCTAACCAACAGAAATATTTTGTAAGTGAAATGGCTGAGGTTTTATTAAAACCAAATACCTACATGGATTAATTTTACATTAAGGCTATGCACATAAAATTGAGAATGGAAATGGGGAGTATGTCAAAGAGACAACAACCCGACCAAAGAGCAGACAACAACCGAATGGTTATACATTTATATCAACTTAATAAGGAGACGTGGAGAAAATATCAATGCAACAGCAATCGAACGACACACACAGACATAAGACAAGAGGCAAATACGGCCTTCCATAAAAGATAGTTGTCTTTTCAATATGTCCAATTATTTATCGCCTGGAGTCTTAATATCGTGAATTAATTAAATAGAAAATAGAAAAAGATCAGGCATTAACTCTAACTTCCCCCAAATAAAAAAGCCAACGGTAGGATATGGCTCAAGGCTTTTTTTAAATTCGGAAACCATACACTCTTGAGATCTGCATCCTTGTCAACCAGACCACGCTTATTTAAATTGCTTTACATTTCAATTGCAATTCTACACAGGCTTAGGACTTTGGACATTCACCCATAAAAAATAGACGGTATCCATATTAGAGAAAAACGGTAAAGAAAAAATAGTATGAATTAACTAGACCCCTGTTACACTTATCGCAACACCAGTTTAGAGTATGCATAGATTTATAAATGACGTGAAATAATACTGTAAGATTCCATATTTCGAATCTGTTCTATACCGCCATCTGATCAAAATTGACTTTACATATGTATTTGTACATACAAAGAGGACATAGTGTTCAGCCATATGTCAAACGGACAAATACATTGATTGTAAAAGCCTTGGGCTTCAAATATATTGCAAGATAACAAAATTTATTATTTTGCTGATCAAACCATCATATTTTTTAATGTAATAAAACATGTTAATAACGTGATTGAAAAATGTTTGGACCAAATATATGCAAAATTCGATTTTTCTGTAATTTTAACAAACAAGGCTTTCACAATGTCAGAAATATTCCAAATGCGTTTTAATATAAGCCTGAAGCACCCCAGTGGTATTTGTCAAAATTACCATTATTTCGACCGTATTTAGATTATATCTTTCTGGTTATGTATACTATTACACAGTCTCCGACAGCAACTAAACAAATTCAATGTAAATATTTCTATTGTTTTTATATGACATTGAGTGTCTTTTTTAGGAGGACAACATTAAATATTGCTTATTCTTGCTTTTCTTCGATACAAGGATTATATTTCAATACTTTTAAGCAGTCAAATTTTTTGGTATATGTATTTTTAAAATTATGATAATTTATGGTAGCGGGGTTTTACATCTTAACCTAATCTACATGAAAGTATGATTAGATATTACAAAGTAATGCCAAAACATACATGCAAAATGTTAACTATAAGGACATTTGTTTGAGTTCGAATTCGAGGAAGGAAGAAAAGTTCACTTGGTTAAAATGTTCCGTCAGAAAATAGGTTCAAATCACCTGAGACATATTTTTTATAACGGTTTATTTTGGATAACCTTATTATTATACTGTGATACCTATAATCATGTTGGATTTTTTTACAATAAGGAAAATAATCATTTTACAAATTTGTCCACATACAGGAAATAGTAAAAAAGATGAGAAATACATGTATATCAGAAGAATGAACCAAAGTGCAGATAAATGAAGAAAAAAAAACCCGTATAAATCTACTATATCAGTATCTAATACCTACCCTCTACCAATAATTTGTCTTAGTGCGTCCAAGTTCCCAGAATAAGCAGCCCACAATGTGGCGGTCATTCCATCTTCGTCCGTACTATTTAATTCCCTTTTTGTGGCACTACGAAGTAAGTCCAAATAACCATCTCTAGCAGCTTGGTGGAATTTCTCATCCCCCATAATTAAATACTTGTGTTTTGTCACATAAACTGGTTGTTTTATTCTAATACATATGTATAGTACAGTACCATATGCGGCTTACTCGGTGATCGGATAGATAAACTAACTAAACGATTCGATTTCGAGAAATTAGTCACCTGAGAAAGATTCGAGCCAAGAGCGAACTTTGATATGAGATTGGGTCTTCAGTTATGAATATTCATGTTGTTCAATATAAAGTAACATTTTATCGATAAGAGTAACTTTTATCAAACACTATGACACATTTTGGTCAGGTGTATTTAGTAAATTAAGTCCAGGTAAAAATTGATTAGAAATTCGAATTTTCCCAAAACATTGATCTATTTACCTTTATAATCTACAAATGTTAAACTTCCAGGTGCTCTGGTACATTCAGAAATGTTATTCTTGAATTACCTGCATTTTATTTCATTTGTGTAAATAATAAACAAGTTAATCGAAACAGAAACATTACTATCAGCATATGGGAAAGACCATTATTTTGACTTTCAGAAATTTTTTTAATATTTTTTTTATCAATCTGAAAACATTTGTTGCACTACGCAGGCATAAATATTGTATTTATATTTTGTCGCACGAAACTCTATTTTTTTTAAAGAAATACGTAAACACAAAATTTAATCGCAAATACTAAAAGTCGGAATTCAATCTTTTCTTCCTGTTCCAATTTTTTTTAATTCAAAGTAGGGAATTAGATTTTTTAAACCATATCCCCCACCCCTCAGAGCAAAATGGTTGTTAGGTCTGTATAAAAAATGGTAACCCCTTCAAACCGACTGTGGGACACCCTTATTGGTAGTCATTGTCATTAAACACCCCTTAGTAGTAGTAACCCTTCATATACCTGTCCAAAGTCAGAAGCTTCGCCTGTGGTTATTTTTGGTTTATTTTCAATACTTTACCACTTATGTTTTCCTGTATTAATTTGGTTTTCGGCTTGTCCATGAATAGACAATCTTTGCTAGCCTAGAGTTGCAACCCAGTCCCCTCAGGGAAAGAAGAGACTTGATCGTTACCTAAGCAAGCGAAGATGTGATTTAAATATAAAAGTTACAAATCATGAATTAGCAGTTGAAGATGGAATATTCCTGATTGCTATTTTAAAAACATTTGTATATCAATTTTGCGCATTTCCATATTTTTTATTCGGTGACATATGCTGCTTTTGAAGGCTTTTTTACACAAAAGATCACAAACTCTGCATAGTTTACTAGCTTTTAACATCGAAGAACGTCTATCTCAAATCTTTTTTTGCATAAATATTCAAATTTGGCCAAAATCTGTGGGATAAGGCGTCTGCGCAATGCTAGGCGGTGTTAAAGTAGTTGTATGAAGTGAAAAGTACATGTTCACGTTCCAGCCGGGGCGGAAGTAAAGAATCAAATCTACAATAACATTGTTTGGTTGATTTTCTATGCACTTTATATATCTATGTATAAAAGAACCCCAAAGCACATGCATGGAGTTGTGATATTGTGAATTTATGTAATTACATAGTCCACATGGTTGTGTGTGAGGTATAAAACGCAGCCACTTTTGGTCGAAATGGGTACTTTCAATCCCTTGCCTCATGTGCATAACCCTCTGGAAGACAAATAACCATTGGAACAAATCTTTTAGGGGTTCGTAGATCGCTCTATTGCAAAGCGAGATTTCTGTCTATGCCAAACATACCTCTTCCCCTTTTTATCGTTGCAGTCAAATTGTGCGTTTCTCATCCTAGTCGACTTATTCTTCGAAAATAAATATCTAATGGATTTTTGTTTATTGTTTTCTGCCAGAAAATACTTGAAGTATTTGTGACTGGACGTTAACAACAAGCAATTTAACAAACACGCATAACAAGTTAAACTGTATTTTTGTACTTGTTTCTGTAAATGTTGAGCACACTTTTGCGACGATATAGTTTCTTACTTGAAACACCCGCTCTTAAGATCTTGACTCTGAAATCCCAATTTTTTAGAAACAAGGATCAATATAAAAAAGAAGATGTGGTATGATTAACAATTAGACAACACCACAAGAGACCAAAATGACACAGAAATTAACAACTATAGGTCACCGTACGGCCTTCAACAATGAGCAAAGCCCATACTGCATAGTCAGTTAAGCCCCGAAATGACAATGTAAAACAATTCAGACGAGAAAACTAACAGCCTTATTTGGTTAAAGTTTTTGCAAATTTAATGTTTCTGATCTTTAGATAGTATCCAGATGAGAATGTTTTTAAAAAAAATCCTATTTATCCGTATTTTACTTATAAATGGACTTAGTTTTTCTGCCATTTAACATTAAATTCACTACGTGGTTAACATTCTATTAACTTTCTAAAACTATCCTGGATTTCTGCCAATTTTTATGATCACAGGCTAGTATATAAAGGGAAATTTGGTAAGCCTTTATTTCCTGTTTTACCGTATATTACTAATACATGGACTTAGTTTTTCTTCCATGAAACATTACCATTCAGTCTGCAGTTATTAAAGTTTTTAAAACATTTATTAGATTCATAAACCATCCTCGATTTTTACCAAACGATATAACTAACAATTAGAAATGTTTCTGCTTCTAACAATGTTCCTGCTTCTTACAATAAAAAATTATATCTAGAGAAAAAAAATTAATAATTTGTTTGCCCATTTTTTGTCGAGCCTGCGAAAAGTATAGGCGAGACACTGGGTTCCACGGAACTCTTCCATTTTTTTTTTTATATATTTATCATGCCACACCAAGATATTTTTATAGTATAAGGCAGATAACTCTAGCTTTTCAGTAGCAAAGTTTAAAATCATAAAAAAAACACTATTTTCGTGGAACACTTTTGAAAGCTAAAACCTCACATCAACCAGGGACATTCTAGTATAGAAAGTTCCTGCATCAGTGTGAGCATTTTACTTCCTTTTTGTTCGATGATAAAAGATAAATCTTATGCCTTTTCTTTTGTGTTTAAATAATCATATAATAAAAAAAATTCTAACCTACTGTGCATGAATCAAGAGGCTATTGGTGAAAATATATGCCATTTTGATATCTATTGTTTTCTTTATTGCAAACAGTCATGTGTGCCTGTTTGTAAAATCACAATAATACAACCATTCCATACACCAAATATAGTTGACCTACAGCTATTAGTACTTGAAAAAACAGACCAAACCACAAAAGCTAGAAATCGCCCAATAACCATAAAGATTAGGTCCGCGAGGTCAGATCAAACCTGCCAGACTGACATGCACACATTACAGTCATTCCATACATCACATTTAATTAACCTACTGTTAATAGTATTTGAAGAACGGACATACTCATGTTACATTAACCTTGATTGCTGATCCATGAAATGAGGTCGAGATCAGGTGAACCCTGGTGATTGACATGTAGATGTTGCAAGGAACCTATGAACCAAATGGTTATCCTAACTAGAACACACCCGTGATATCGCGGGTCCGTGACTGAATTAAAGTATATAACTATGCGCAAGCCTTATTTTAGTATTATTTTTTTATCTGATAAAGTCATGCCGATAATATGATACACAGTTTTCTCTGCTTTCAAATCTTTCTGTTTGAACCCGTCGAACTGGAACTTATCAATTATTGGTAATATTAATTTTTTGGATAACAAAAGGTCCTGGAATGGAGTAATTTTTAATCAACAGCATTGTCCTATGTTAGTTATAAATAAAGTTGAATTATTTGATTCACTGTTTTATGTCATGCCCGCTAACAAATTGAAAACGGTTCCTATATACACCTCATTTTTAGTCCAGATTTTTAGTATTCGTACTGTTATCTTAGAAAGTCTTACTGATTAAAATACTACAATAGGTGACAATTTGACAATGATTGAATTTAGTAGTGTCAACCATGTGATTATGATCCGTGTATATAGCATAATCCTAAATACGCCGTTTGTTGGTGCACCTGTTAGATGCGGAACGTACAGATAAGGTAATAGGTAACAGGTGAATATATACTATTGGTATCGGTATCGGACTCGACCCGGAAATTCTTAATTATTGGCAATATTAATTACCTGGAAAACAAAATGGCTTGGAGTGGTGTAATTTTTAATCTACACCTTTGTACTATATTAGTTATATATAAAGCTGAATTCTTTGATTCGTCGTTTTTACGTGATGACGGCTGACAAATTGGACCTCGTAATTTTAGTATTACAGATATTACTCATAATAAGTGAGGAATTCATATTACAAAAAAACCTCCTTTTTTTCAAGCAGTCGCTGAACCATGAAATGAGGTGAAGGACACTGGACATATGATAGATATCTAAACTTCGTAACATATATGTAAGGTATCTTAGCAAGATATGAAGCATCCATGTCTGCCACCTTCAGAAATATAAAGCTTTAAACAAACAGTTTACGCCACCATCGCCGCAACCGCCGGACAGTAATACTCAAGTCTCGCATGCTGTGACTTTTGTCAGAGGCGAGACAAACACCAGCTTTCATGGATGACAATTGTTTTAAGGGGTCAATTGACTATTCGTCCAGTTTGAATTATTGTAAAAATCTTATTGTTTAGGTAAAGTTACTCATAAAAAATTTCTATCTTTCTGTTATAGTTTTCAAGAAAATAACCCAAAGCTTAGAAGTTTGCAAAATTTTACCATTATATGTTCTATTTTAAGCAAACGCTGCCATATTTGTTGATGGATCATAATTATACCAAGATACAGTTATTACACAAGATACCAGAATATCTAGGTAGTTTGGTAGACGACAGACAATGAACAACAAGGATAGACGCAAAGTTAACATGATCACCGTCAGGGGCGGATCCAGCCATTTTAAAAAGGGGGGTTCCTTACACAGGATAAAGGGGGGTTCCAACCACATGTCCCCATTCAAATGATCGTCCAAAAAAGAGGTTCCAACCCCCGCACCCCCCCCCCCCTGGATCCGCCACTGATCACCATTCATGCAAGGTAAGCTGAAACTAACAATATTTTAAGGGCAATAACTCCTACAACTTGTCAGCAAACACTTGCTGCCAATTTGACTTTTTCTTAAACCTTATTTTGTTGAAGACTTTCTTTTTACAAATTATCTCCATCTATTATATTTTCCAAAAATGAAACCCGAGCAAAATGAGAGCAGTCGATTGATGATCAGTTCATGTAAAATTAAATGTCAGATCTTTGATGTACTCTATTAAATGTATTACAACTTCTTCAGACTTAGGAAAATTTAGCCCTTGACATATTTTAGATAAATCTGTTGTCAAAGACACCATCTTAACCTCTTAATGTCTATTGTTGTTATGTGTCATTGGGTTTCTAACTTATTCTTGTTTAGTATCATTTTGGTTGCTGTCTTTTGGTGTTCTGATCATTCGGTTGCTATCTATTGGCGTTTTGTATCACTTGATAATTTGGATAGCCGTCTAATTAGTGTTTGCATCATTGAAATGATGTCAAATTGGTGTTTTGTATCTTTTGGTTGGTGTCAAATTGGTGTTTTGTATCTTAGGGTTCGTGTCTAATTGGTGTTTTGTATCTTTTGGTTGGTGTCTAATTGGTGTTTTGTATAATTGGGTTGGTGTCTAATTGGTGTTTTGTATATTTGGGTTGGTGTCTAATTGGTGTTTTGTATATTTAGGTTGCTGTCTAACTGGTTGTTTGTATCTTTGGGTTGGTGTCTAATTGGTGTATTGTATCATTAGGTTGGTGACAGATTGACGTTTTGCATCATTGGGTTGCTGTCCAATTGGTGTTTTGTATCTTTGGGTTGCTGACAAATTGACGTTTTGTATCATTGAGTTGCTGTTTAATTTGTGTTTTGTATCTTTGGGTTGCTGTCTAATTGGTGTGTTTTATCATTGGTTGCTGTCTAATTGGTGTTTTGTGTCATTGGATTGGTGACTAATTTGTGTTTTGTATCTTTGGGTTGGTGTCTAATTGGTGTTTTGTGTCATTGGGTTGCTTTCTAATTGGTGTTTTATATCATTGGGTTGCTGTCTAATTGATATTTTGTATCTTTGGGTTGCTGTCTAATTGGCGTTTTGTATCATTAGGTTGGTGACAAATTTACGTTTTTTATCATTGGGTTGCTGTCTAATTGGCGTTTTGTATCATTGGGTTGGTGACAAATTTACGTTTTTTATCATTGGGTTGCTGTCTAATCGGTGTTTTGTATCATTGGGTTGCTGTCTAATTGGTGTTTTGTTTCTTTGGGTTGGTTTCTAATTGGTGTTTTGTATCTTTGGCTAAGTGTGTAATTGATGTTTTGTATATTTGGGTTGGTGTCAAATTGGTGTTTTGTATCTTTGGGTTGCTGACAAATTGACGTTTTGTATCATTGAGTTGCAGTTTAATTTGTGTTTTGTATCTTTGGCTTGGTGTCTAATATCTTGAGGTTGCTGTCAAATTGGTGTTTTGTATCTTTGGGTTGGTGTCTAATTGGTGTGTGTATCATTTGGTTGCTGTCCAATTAGTGTTTTATATCTTTGGGTTGGTGTCTAATTGGTGTGTGTGACATTGGGTTGCTGTCTAATTGGTGCTTTGTATCATAGGGTTGGGGTCTAATTGGTGTTTTGTATCTTTTGGTTGGTGTCTAATTGGTGTTTTGTATAATTGGGTTGGTGTCTAATTGGTGTTTTGTATATTTAGGTTGCTGTCTAACTGGTTGTTTGTATCTTTGGGTTGGTGTCCAATTGGTGTATTGTATCATTAGGTTGGTGACAGATTGACGTTTTGTATCATTGGGTTGCTGTCCAATTGGTGTTTTGTATCTTCGGGTTGCTGACAAATTGACGTTTTGTATCATTGAGTTGCTGTTTAATTTGTGTTTTGTATCTTTGGCTTGGTGTCTAAGGTAGCAATAAACAGTCAGGAAAAAATACTAAAATTTGCCCTTATGAATTTTACCATCCCCTTTTCATTGCTTTCTTGCAATATCAAGCTTACTGTTTGTGTCATATATGCGCATATGTATGTAATCAGAATCTTCCATAGATTTTATATCCAGTAAATAAAATCATGGTAAAATATAATTTCTTTTTGGTGTATCCATGGCAACAATCTGCATTTGTTTGTTATAAAATATTGCAAAAACGGGGGGAAAGATGTCACATATTTCCCCAAAAATTTGGCTAAAAGTAGAATTTCAATCGCTTGAAGTAATACCTTTTCTGAAACTGTGTACATATATCATTCAGCAAATCCAATGAAAATCATATGTCTTTCATCTCATTTTTTTGTAAAATTGCGTCAAAAACTTCGCGTAGAAAAAGAGTGTAAATAGTACATTAATTTCTGGACCGATGGCCGGTCTAGCTATGAAAATACGGATTGTCAAACAGAAAACAGCCCATAAAACATGTAAAACATAATCTTGATGAACTTATAAACTATCTTTGAAGGCTAAATTAGCACGCATCTGCCTAAAAATGAATTTTATTACACAATAACTTTCCTATTTTAAAAATCCACAGGGCCAAAATGCGAAACTAAACTCCTAACTGTGTATTGCTACCTAATATCTTGAGGTTGCTGTCAAATTGATGTTTTGTATCTTTGGATTGGTGTCTAATATCTTGAGGTTGCTGTCAAATTGGTGTTTTGTATCTTTGGGTTGGTGTCTAATATCTTGAGGTTGCTGTCAAATTGGTGTTTTGTATCTTTGGGTTGGTGTCTAATATCTTGAGGTTGCTGTCAAATTGGTGTTTTGTATCTTTGGGTTGGTGTCTAATATCTTGAGGTTGCTGTCAAATTGGTGTTTTGTATCTTTGGGTTGGTGTCTAATATCTTGAGGTTGCTGTCAAATTGGTGTTTTGTATCTTTGGGTTGGTGTCTAATATCTTGATGTTGCTGTCAAATTGGTGTTTTGTATCTTTGGGTTGGTGTCTAATATCTTGAGGTTGCTGTCAAATTGGTGTTTTGTATCTTTGGGTTGGTGTCTAATATCTTGAGGTTGCTGTCAAATTGGTGTTTTGTATCTTTGGGTTGGTGTCTAATATCTTGAGGTTGCTGTCAAATTGGTGTTTTGTATCTTTGAGTTGGTGTCTAATATCTTGAGGTTGCTGTCAAATTGGTGTTTTGTATCTTTGGATTTGTGTTTTATATCATTGGGTTGGTGTCTAATTAGTGTTTTATATCTTTGGGTTGGTGTCTTATTGGTGTGTGTGTCATTGGGTTAGTGTCCAATTGGTGTTTGGTATCTTAGGGTTGGTGTCTAATTGGTGTTTTGTATCTTTGGTTGGTGTCTAATTGGTGTTTTGTATATTTGGGTTGGTGTCTAATTGGTGTTTTGTATATTCAGGTTGCTGTCTAACTGGTTGTTTGTATCTTTGGGTTGGTGTCTTATTGGTGTATTGTATCATTGGGTTGGTGACAAATTTACGTTTTGTATCATTGGGTTGCTGTCTAATTGGTGTTTTGTATCTTTGGGTTTTGTGTCTAATTGGTGCTTTGTATATTTAGGTTAGTTTCTAATTGGTGTTTTGTATCTTTGGGTTAGTTTCTAATTGGTGTTTTTTATCTTTGGGTTCCTGTCTAACTGGTGTTTTGTATCTTTGGGTTGCTGTCTTATTGGTGGTAACCTGTAAGTCATATTGACATATATATTATAAGGGGTGATGTGCAGACTGCTTATGCCTTGTCTTTACAAACTGAGTAATGGTGAAAACTTTGAATGATTTCCTAAAAATAATGGACAAAAAGGATTGATGAATTGCTTATGTTTATGTTATTTGTGTTAATACTGAAGCTTTAATTTTTTCATGTTTCTCATGGAAATATACTGCAATGCAAACTTTCAAAGTTCACATGTTATTGTATCATAAAAATAAATGGGGAATGTGTCCATATGATAATAAGTATAGGTATTAGTTTCATAACAGTTGGTTGAGGTAAATTTAAGTTAGAGAATGAATACGAAAATTCAGCAACTCTAGATTGGTAAGAGTGACACCACCGAAATTCAAACTAATAAGCATTGTGTTTTTTATAGCTGACTTTGCCGTATGGGCTTTACTCATTGTTGAAGGTTGTACAGTGACCTACAGTTGTTAATTTCTGTGTCATTTTGATCTTTTGTGGAGAGTTGTCTAATTAGCAATCATACCACATCTTCTTTTTTATATTGTGTATAAGTTTCATAACATTTGGTTTAAAAGTAAGAGAACAGAGAGAAAAATTTACCAATATTGCAATTTTTAAAGGGGCATAACTCTAGAACTGTTAAATTGACACCACCAAAATTCAAACTTGATTTGTATTTTGTGATATAAGTTTCATAACATTTGGTTGAGGAAAACTAAAATTACAGAGCAGAAACAAACTTTGAGACGTATGGACAGACGGACGTACATACAGACATACAAGGGTAAAACTTAATGTCCCCTTCAATACAGACAGGGTATAAAAATATTACCACTAAAAAATAAAAGAATAGATCAGAAAAATACAAACTTTAATAAATAGATAATAATAAACTTACTCTTGCATATGTAATTCATTATAAATCATTTTGTGTCTGAGATTTTATGATATCCAAAATATTTCCCCTATTGAGTATTTTCTGAAGATCTTCAGTATTCACCTTCACTGATCCAAGTTTAGTCATTGTTACAACATTACCATTTAATGGGTTTACTATATTCTGCTGTAAAGTGTGTTCTGTTTTCAAAGGGAACCCAGAACTACATGTACTTAAGTATCCTGTATCTGATCTTTGACCATGATTAAGAAATGTACTTTGTTCTTTCATTTGATGATCGTTTGTCTCTGGTTCAATTGTTTTTACTTCCTCCTTAATTTCGTTTATGATTTCTGGTTTTATCTCATCATTCACTGCTTCTATATTTAGACCTTCAGTCCACAATGCTAGTGGAGTCTCACATGATGGTTGAATCCCACCTTGAATTTGTAACACATCGTTACTACATCTTAATTCCTTTGATGTATGATTTTCTTTGGACAGTTTACTATTCATTCCAAATTGACTTTGTTCATCCACTGCTCCTTCTGAGTGTACCATATACATTGGATCATGAGAATTGTTGGCCTCAATTTTAAGTAGATTATCATGACCAAATTGTGTTTGTTCTTTAACACTGATATTCTGTTGTCGTTGATGGTCTTTGGTAGTAGTATCTTCATGTTTTTTCAAATGTTTTAAAAGCAAATGCTTTTGAATAAATTGTGCATGGCATATTCCACACTCAAATGGATTTGTATGTCTTTTCTCATGAAGTGCAAGAGTCTGTTGTGTTCTATATGATTTATTACAAAATTGACAAATAAGGGGTCTATGTCCAGTGTGAAGCTTGATGTGTTCATTTCTAAGTTTTAAATACAAGAATTTTTTCCCACAAAATTCACATTCATGAAGAGATGATTTTTTACCAGCAAAATATTCATCCTGATGTTTTATTTTCATATGACTAATGCAACTCCTCTCTAACAAAAACTTTCTCTTGCAGAAATTACATTGATGTTTTCTAATCTTGAGATGCCTTGCTTGATGGTGTTTATACTTTTCTTTGCAGACAAAGCCTTGGCCGCAAATTTGACATTTAAAATCGAAGTTGAGAGTATGTATCAACTTTTTATGTTTCTTTAATGTATAATTATCACTAAAACCTTTGTCACATATATCACATCGAATTTTTTCAACTCCCAAATGTCTTAACTCATGTTTTTTCAATGACCAACGAGTTGTTATACTTTTGCCACAAGTGCCACATTTATAACCAGGTTTCTTTTCAGCGACAGAATGTTTTTTCATGTGGTTTTTTAATTGATAAGATTCAAAATAAAATTTATTACAGACTGGACACGTAAATGTAATATTCCCAGCATGCACTTTTTCTTCGTGGGTTTTACATTGAGCAATAGTACTAAATTTTCTATTACATATTGTGCATTCCCTAAGTTTGTCATTTGAATGGGACGCCATATGAATCTTTAAATAATGTTTTTCCATGAATTTATTTCCACACACGCTACATATATATTTTTTCTCTTTTCCATGGGAAGAACAATGCTTTTTAAGACTATCACTTGATTTGAAGTTTTTATTACAAATTTTACAGAGAAATTCTGTATCAGAATGGCATTCCTTGTGTCTAATCAATGAATTCTTGTGCATATAAGTTTTGTCACAAATATTGCATTTGTAATTTGGAGGTCTTGAATGTGCTGTTTTTGTATGAATTATAAGATCATACTTTTGACTAAAAACTGCCAGACAAATTCTACAAACATGCGTTTTACCATCAGCATGGAAATTTTTTATATGCCGTCTGATTGTGTGTTTTAGAAAAAACTTTTGGCAAACTGTACATTGATATTTCCCGTCCTTTTGCTTCAGTGTAGAAATGATTGATGTATTTTTATCAGAAGTTACGTCAGTCTGAGAAATACCCTCTTCTGGAACTTCAGATTCTTGTTCTTTATTTGCTGATTCTAAGCTGTTTTCTCCCTTTGCTGGTTCTAAGCTGTTTTCTCCGTTTGCTGGTTCTAAGCTGTTTTCTCCGTTTGCTGGTTCTAAGCTGTTTTCTCCCTTTGCTGGTTCTAAGCTGTTTTCTCCGTTTGCTGGTTCTAAGCTGTTATCTCCGTTTGCTGGTTCTAAGCTGTTTTCTCCGTTTGCTGGTTCTAAGCTGTTTTCTCCCTTTGCTGGTTCTAAGCTGTGTTCTCCGTTTGCTGGTTCTAAGCTGTTTTCTCCCTTTGCTGGTTCTAAGCTGTTTTCTCCCTTTGCTGGTTCTAAGCTGTTATGGTGCTGGTCTTTGTCCATATTTTCTCACTTTAATTTCTGTAATAAAAAATTCTTTGTGTAAATTTAAAGGAGTTTTCATATGTTGATGAAGATAGACAGTTATGTCAACATCTTTCAATGAGTACTGCAAAAGAAAAAAGAATGAACTGAAACCGGTTCCTGAACACAAAAATTTCCAGCTATAAATTGCCTTTCTTTAATTACACATTGCACCTTGTATAATTTGTTTTATATCAGAACTGAGAAAATGTTACTGTGACATTCCTCTCTGTATGAGGGTCATTTCGTCCCCCCCCCCCCTTTTGTTTTTAAGAATGTTAAATTCATTTCTTATTTGTATTTGGACAGGTACAATCTGAGACTTATTTATAGAAGTATAAGGCCACACCAATTTAATTTCTTGTTCTACGGATTTTTGGACTCCAAAAATTGGGGCGAGCGAGCGATTTGAAAATTTTAATAAAAAAATATTTAATTTGCAAATTTTTGAGGCGAAGCTTAAAAAGTAAAGGCGAGCGATTATAATTTTTTTTTGTAAACATAAAATAGTTGGTTTTGACTATATTAAAACTTGATTTATCACTTGTATTTTGACATTTCTTTAATTTATGGAGTATTTTTTCCCTGTTCAACAAGAAATAATTGAGTAATTAAATCTGGTCTATGTATGTGTGACTGACAATGAGACAATTCTCCATCCAAGTCATAATCAGGTTCAGAACAATCCCTTAATGTTATAAATATCCCTTTTATAAGGGGTCAATATAAGTTATAATATTTATTTTTTTGTATAACACTTTTTAGTACAAAAGGGCTCATATTTTCCCAAAGAACTGTAATATTCATATGGTATTAAATGGTCAAAACATGTCCAAGAACTTTGTAATATAATATTCCTGGACTTTAGCCATGTTAACACATTTACTTTAAACAGTTTAATATCAATCAAAATAAAGTGGACCCCAATTTAGAGAAGTTGTTTAAAATATAATGTATTTCTCCTCTTTTTGAGTGAAAAATTCTTAGTTTTTCTATTTTCTTTTCTACAACTATAAAATGATCCCTGGTCTGAGGGAGGGTTGTTCCCAACCTGATAATAACAAAAATAGGTCAAAGTACGGCCTTTTACACAGGGCTTTGATCCAGACCAAACAGCAAGCTATAAGGGGCCCCAAAATTATTAGTGTACACAATTCGAACAGGAAAACCAACAATCTAATTTATATTTCCAAACGGGAAAATACCAATGAACAACATCAACAAACGATAACTGATGAACAACAGGCCCCTGAATCAATCAGGACAGGTGCACAAACCTGCAGCGTGAATTGCCGTCAGCATACAATATAATTGCAGTTGAAAGCAAATCCTTCTGAAGTTCTTTGTACTTTATTTTAACAACGAACATTTTTTGATAGGGAATATAAGACAAGGGGGGAAAGAAACCAATGTATTTATATCAGACCACTCCCACTTGGGATACATTGGTTTCATGCTGAAACAAATATTCTCACAGATATTTACAGTGTAGAGGGGTGCTTATATGTTTAAAATCATTATATAAAGGTTAGACTGTGATTTTAAAAACAAATGTTGAGATCTTTTTATAACATATACAAAAACACGGTGCGGAAAATGGACATGATTACATTTCCGGATGCGGGAAGCGGGAATTTAAAAAAAAAAAATCTGTTTTGAAAAAAATATGTGCGGGCGGGTCCGTCGAACAAGGAATCAAATTGGTGTGGCCTAAGTCACTGAAATAGTGTATAAATGAAAATTGAACCAGTTCAGTACAATCTGATGACCAATACTCCAATAGATATGTGTGTGTGTTTCTGTGGCTTGTTTAGCTGCTTCTTCCTTGTAATGAGAAAAAAGTGTGTTTCATCAAAATACACTTATTTTTTTATTTTATTTAGTTAGACATTTAGATCTTTTAATGTTAAGGTTCATCAATAACAAGCATGACAAAGGAACAAAAATGACTGAACCTAAAAACAACTACTCTTGGTAAAGCCTAACCTGATGTTCAGTGGTTGTCAATTGTGATGTGGTTCATAAGCGTTTACAGTTTCTCAGGTTTTTTTGATATAGGATAGACTGGTTTTGATGTTAGAATTGTTTTTCACTATTCATTTTGTGGGGCCCTTTATAGCTTGCTGTTCATGCTGTTGGGTGTGAGCTAAGGCTCTGTGTTGCATACCACACTTTGACCTATATTGTTTTACTTTTACAAATTGTGACTTAAATGGTGAGTTGTCTCATTGACACTCATACCATATGCGCTTATATTTTTATTAATTAATACAGGCATACAAGGCCGTACCTTGACCTATAATGGTTTACTTTTAATAAATTGTTACTTGGATGGAGAGTTGTCTCATCGGCAATCATACCACATCTTCTTATATCTATGTAACTTAATATATGAGACACTTGGGAATTACTTGGAATCTTGGGCAGTACATCATTGCATGCTCTGATCATTATTTATTACAATAAATTAAAATTTTAGTCCACAAATAACATTTGCATGTTTATTTTTCTTTTACAATGTATTTAAGTTTAAAGTTATACCCTCCGACTGTCAACTAGCCATACTGCATTTTGTGTTTCGGAAAGATAAAATCTTATTTTGATTTCGATGTGCATTTTTGTCCGTTTCCTGCAGTTGGTGTAAAAATTTAAAAAAACCCACCTGAATTGCATTTGAAACTGTCTACCACAGGCACTCGTTTCTATCCATGGGAAGACCCACTATCAATATCAATGCATGGATAGAAACTGAGACTACTATAACACTATAAACTGTGTTATATAACACTATAAACTGTGTTATATAACACTATAAACTGTGTTATAGTAGTCTCAGATAGAAACAAGTGCCTGTGCTGTCCACTCTGGCACTCAGTCACATGACAGTTACACCCCTTAACCTGTCACTTACAGTTGTGAGCACATGCATTTGTTTCTGTCAATGTGGGGTTTATTATCCACACCCGTACGAAATCACTTTCGTACGGGTGTTGATAGTAACCCCCACATTGACAGAAACAAGTGTCTGTGGTGTAAAATTTACAGCAATGTTCGTCCACCATGTCCACCTTAAAATTAAATAAAACCAAAAGTATTATTTGTCTTCTGTACCTGCATTCGCTTTATCGTTTTAACGTTGGTTTGTTGTCTATGCTGGCATGTGTCTAACTACTCATGTAATGCTTAACTCACTGACCTAAACAAGTTTCCAGACCTGGAAAAAAATTGGTACCCAGCAGTTCAGTTTTGAAATGAGAAAGAAACGACAGATACTGCGTTTCCTTTCCTTATTTTTCAAATAATCTCTCCTTTGAATGGAGCGCCATAAACAAAAAGTTTACACGAATACCAAGTTCGGCGGGAAAGCATTGTGTGTTATATAATAAGACGTCAATATGAACACTTTAGTCTAGTTGAAAATGATATAAAACATTAATAAAAACTTTTACTGAAAATAAGATAGAAAATATTTCACCTGTAACAGAAGTCAGTGAAATGAAAAGTATTTTAGTGAAATGAAAAATAATAAATCTGCTGATGAAGAAAATATAGCAGCTGAACATTTGAAATATGGTGGACCTATTATGATAACTATAATGACTCTTTTTGTAAATGCTATTTTTAAACATTTACATATTTCAACTTTATTGAAAGGTTGGATAGCCTGTCCTATGATGGAAAACCAAAAATTGATCCGAACTCATATCGGAAAAAAACTATTACATGTACAGTAGGAAAAGTTGTTGAGAAAGCTCATTTATTTCAAAATAAAAACTCTGTAGCTAAAAACCAAAATAAACTACAAAAAGTATTTACCTCCGGAGAAATGCCTATTATTGCTGCTTTAATTTTAACTGAACTTATAATCCAAGCAATAAAGACAAAATCACCACTATATGTGGCTTTAATGGATGCAAGGAAAGCTTTTGACATTCTTTGGCATACGTTGGCCTGATGAGAGAAATGCACAAGTTTGGTTACACCGGGGACAATTGGTTAATCTTTAAAAGATGGTATGAAAATCTTAAATCAAAAATTAAATTTAAATGGTTGCTTTCAAATTCAATAGAGGAACAACAAGGTGTAAGACAAGGCCGCGCGATATCTGGACAGCCTATAAGATTTTTATAATTCACTTTTACAAACTTTTTAAAGAAATCAATTAGGAGCATGTATATATATAGCATTGAACAAGCGTATTACTACTGCAAGGAAAACTGTATACTCTCTCGTGGGTACGGGGTTACACGGTTTGAATAGAGTCAATCCAAAAGTTTCTGTACACTTGATACAAATATATGTTATACCTAGACTTCTATACGGTTTAGATGTCATATCGCTCTCAAATACAGATATAAAAAAGATGGAATTATTCTTTAGACAATTATTAAAGCAAATTCAGCACTTTCCTAAACGTACAACAATAGCTGCAACTTTACTATTATTAGGGCGTATTCCTATAGAGGGAGAAATTCATTAGAAAATTCTCAAAGCATTTGGAAATATAATTAGAAATGATAAGTCCGTTGAAAGAGAAATTGCTTTTAGACAATAGACAAATGTTGGCATGATACGGGTTATATTCCTCCCATATATGTTATGATGCCTCTAACGAGATGGGTTGTATTTGATATCCATATGATGTCGAAGACATAATCTTTCAATCAGTTTAATTGAGGTTTGGAGCTGGCATGTCAGTAACTGCTAGTAGTCCTTTGTTAATTTATGTATCATTGTCATTTTGTTTAGATTCTTTTGTTATATATTCTGACATCGGACTCGGACCTCTTTTGAGCTGAGTTTTCAAGTACTGTGCGTGTTGTTGTGTGTTTGTTTTTTTCTACATTGGCCAGAGGTCACAGAGGAGGGTTGAAATCTCAAAAACATGTTTAACCCCGCCGCATTTTTGCGCCTGACCCAAGTCAGGAGCCTTTGGCCTTTGTTAGTCTATGATCTATGATTTTTATGATTTTTTATATTATAGTTTCTTGTGTATATTTCGGAATTTAGTATGAGACTAGACGTCCATTATCACTGAACTAGTATACATTTTTGTGTAGGTTCTTAACTGGCCACCCGCTGATTGATACTTCGGCACAATAGACAAGATTGAAACAACAGCAGGGTCCAGTTTATTTAGGTTCCAGCTTAAGCACGCCTCCGGTTGCGGGAGTTTTTCGCTGCATTGAAGACCAATTGGTGGCCTTCGGCTGTTGTTTGCTCTTTGGTCTGGTTGTTATCTCTTTGACACATTCCCCATTTCCAAAAAAAGAAGAGAATAATGGGATAAAAATATAAAGAAGAATAGAGAAAAGTGGCATAAAAATAGAGAATACAGAAATTAAGGACCCTATCCCTCGTGTATACTTTGTCTCTATTTTTTTAATGTCACTTCAAAACAATAAAATGTGAAGTCCATTTATGATTGGTATTTAAAAAAGCATATGTAAACAGGCACTTGTCTTCGACAAAATGAAGATATGTATGTTCGCTGGTTCACTGTCCTTTTGGTTAAAATTGCGACAAGCTATAACTATATATATATCTTTATTCTCAATAAAACATATACATAGATATAGAGAAGACAGTCAAATACTCAATTATGTACAATATTTACCACAAGACAGAACAAACAAAACAGTTGCTAATTAAGACAATATATAAACTTTTATATGTTTTGGAGTTCTTTTGTCATGACAATTGTTTTAAAATCAGACCTTAACCCATTCAGTAATATATGGTCAGATATATTTCTATGAGTTTTAACAACTTTGATAAATTAAGTCCCTCTTGATGAATTTGTAATATTGTAAGGTGTAAATATATATATATATATAACAAACGTTGCTATTCTTTGAATCTTTCTTTGAAAACAGATCATGCAATTCGTCAAAATTAGTTAAAAAGTGACATACTTAATTCTGACATGGTGTCCTAAATGGAAAGGGGATGACTCGGCAGTCTTTTGTTTTGACAATTCCACGACATAACATGAACAATATTGCTTTTAATCATTTCAACATGTTTCAGGATTTTGCGAATTGTCGCCTATAAATTTCTCAATCTTTAAGATAGATGTTCAGCATGGGAAGGTATTATTGTCCAACCTGCTGAAATTACTGATGATATGGTTGGGACTGCTGCTGTTGGTGCAGATGTTATCGAAACTGCTGATGTAGATGTAGCTGGAACGGTTGTTGCTGCTGCTGTCCCAACTGTTACTGCTGTCGTTGTAGTTGATACAGCTTTGGCTGAAAGGTGAGACGGTGTCTGTAAAGGAGGCAGCGGGAGTGTATTAACTGCCAACGGAGTACCAGTATTTGAAAGAGATGGTGGCGCTGGTCCAGTTGTTGTTGGTCCTTTTGAATTAACCAGCAAGGTGTGCGGAATTTTCGATCGATCAACTTTTGTTGGCTGTAAAGTTCTCGACACAACAGGCGGTCAACTGGTTGTTGATTGGTATACAGATCCAGTTGGTTGGTAAAAAACAGACTGAAAGTTAATTTGCGGTGGAACTGTCCACGGTTCCTGCACACACGGTATAGTTGTATCCTCGATTTCAGGTGGCTTTTGTTGAAATTTTAGGTTAACGATCTGGCCTTCAGGTAAAATGTTCAACTGATAAAATGCTGTATCTTTTTTTATGCTGTACCTCCTTACTGTAATTCAGAGGTGTAAAAATTTTTCCAGGCTTTGTTGATGTTCCTGTCACTTTAAACATCCTCACACTGTTCTATTGTGACAACTATTATCGTAGCGTGAAACTCTAGCTATCGTATTGACTTATACCATGCACAATAAAGGAGGAAGCAAACTCACAATCAATTGAAGAAAGGCTGGAATCAGCAACAGGAAAATCTAGAATACAATAGGTGTTGAAATATTGAAATTTTGTTGATATGTTTGTAATATAGCATGGTCTGCTTATTGTTCTTTTCTCTCATCTCTCTACCCAACTATAATTTGTAGTAATGATATTGATACCACTCAACGTTTAATAAAAGTGTCCAACCTAGTTTGAGATTTTTATCAATTATTTTGTCACAAAAAGAAGAAACACAAAAATACTGAACTCCTTGAAAATTCAAAAAGGAAAGTCCCAAATCAATGGCAAAATCAATAGCTCTTTTACATCAAACGAATGGATAACAACTGTCATATTCCTGACTTGGTACAGGCATTTTCTTATGTAGAAAATGGTGGATTGAACCTGGTTTTAAAGTAGCTAAACCTCTCACTTCTATGACAATCGCATCAAATTCCATTACAATAGAGTACAGCTTGTTTTCTGTCTCTTGGGAACTTTTGGATCCAAATTCATGTGTTAATAGACTGTGTTCAACACTTTATCAAATGCTTTGCTGAAATCTATCTGCGTGTTGATAAAGTTTTTATCAAATTTCAGGTCTTTTGTTTGATCAGAGACATATAATATCTTTAAACGTCACGGTATCTTGTTTTATGTTGATTCAAAAATGCTCCTTGCTAGTGCCTTAAAGTTTGTGATCGATCTGTTGTGTTGTTACTATACTCTCTATATATTTCCAGTAAGCTCGTCGCAGTTTCTCAACGTGTCTTTTTTTCTGTGGTGGTGATATGCAAGTAAGAATGCTGAGACAGGGAACATTATAATAGTATCCTTATGAATAATGAAGGTTCACCTGTTTTCCTGTATCAGTAAAATAATATAGAAGCCTTTAGATAATTTCCTTGCTTCGAATAAAATAAGTGAAAAAAAATCCAAGGAATGGAATATACCATATGAAAACCATGTGTAGATATAAGTTTTGTTAATACTAAGACCTTAATTCTGAACTAATGAAGTCAACCGATTAGTCAAGTCAAGGATTTGTATAGTAAACAATACTATACAAATCCTTGGTCAAGTAGACATTTATCTATCTGTGCTCTGCGTTCAAGTCATAAGAACAAATTAGAGTTATCGCTCTTGGTACAAATACTGTCAATTCTAAATCAAACACAAATAACCAATATACGCATGTAACTTGAACAAAATTAAATGTTTTTAAAATGTGTGACTTCATGACAACATGCTTACTCCTTATAAGCATTTAATAATTGTTCTTAAAAATGAAGACACCTAATAATTCATAAAAAACCGTACATGTAAAATACAATACATTTATATCGTTTGCTATTATGAAAAAGAAGATGTGGTATGATTGCCAACGAGACTACTCATTCAAAAAGATCAAATGACACAGAAATTATCAACTACAGGTCACTGTACGGCCTTGAACAATGAGCAAAGCCTATACCGCATAGTATTTCAGAAAGGGTCCAGCAATGAAAAATGACAAAAACAATTCAAACGAGAAAACTAAGGGCCTAATTAATGTACAAAAAATGAACGAAAAACAAATATGCAACATAGCAACAAACGACAATCACTGAATTACAGGCTCCTTCTTTTGAATGGTTATTCAGTATTTATACATCTCACGTCTTTAGTGCCTGGCGTTCGTTCTAGACGTTATGCATTTTACAAACAAAAAATGCAAATAAAAAACATACTGCTTCTTCTTTCCGAAATTTTTAAAATGAAGTGTACTAGTTTAAGTAAAGTTATATTATCAACTAAAAAATATTAACTGTAATATTTTATCTCATTTATGCCTTGTCTCTTTTTTCTTTAACCCACCATGTTTGTCTCCTGGAAGCCTGCTACTTTCCTATGCAAACGGTCGTAATTTAATTCCGGACGGTTAAAGTTATAGACTTGAAAATTGTGGATATCTGCTGCTACTCCCCTAAGCACAGACGGCACTAAGAGCAAAGACGTGTCTGATCGCAGGGTCAGAACTGTGTGTCTGGGCAGAGTAATAAGATGTCTTCCTGTGAACTTCACCTATAGTTACTTATAGCACGTTAAACACAGAGTCATGGTCGCCATGTCGGTTATGTACAAAGCGGGGTTCATATCTATGTCACATTACTATAAGATGTTCTCGATCTGATATATATAAGTAATCGGTTTTTAAAAGTGTATTGTTTAAACCTATTTAGTATACCGATTACAATTAAGCGTTGTCTTGACTTAAAGCAGTGTCTTGGTTTGTCCGAGATAACTCGCCATTGCAAGACGATCATCGATGTATTCTTTAATTTAATATTTTGAAGCTTTCAAAAGACAACAAGGATATTGTTGTTAGTTGTACCGTTACAACCCCTTTTCTTCATATCTTACATGTCATTAAATTGATAGTGACTATTTAAACTGTGAAGAACATAGTCAATGATTGATAGTTTATCTTAAGGGTATGTCCTTGTTCTTATCATTTAATCCATGATAATCATTTTGACATGGTTTTATTTTTAAAGTGATTATAAATATTATTACTTTAAATTATGATTATGTATGTCAGTGTCATTATGATGTGTTAAAACAACAAATCCGTAAAAAAAAAACATGTGACGAAAAATTGCTGTAAATTTTTTTTATATATATTTTTTTTTATTGTTTATAAAAACTTTTAGTAAGGCATTTTTATAACCCACTTTCTAATGTCTGTTTTATACTATATTTGTTTGTATTGCTGTATCTTTTATTGTCGAGTGATCCTTGACCAAATTTAATCTTTGATATTATAATAATCAAATTACAATGGCACGCGTGTCATCATCATGAGTCGAATGCAATTAACAAGTCTGATAAACTCAATAAATGGTGATGATGTTAATTGTGATAATTAACAACTAAACTGACATATTGGTTTATTATATTCTTTATTACATACTCAGCTATATAATATGTTTTTTCGGAGATGTGCTAAATATGTGACCATTATATTAGTATGACAGTCCAAGGACAGTCTATTGCGAAATAGTGTGAAATGACCAAATTATTGTAAAATTCGTGAAGATAAGTGTTGCATTAACCATTTTTATAAATCTTGGACGCCAATAAATATAGTTACGTATTGTCAAAATTATAGTTTCAATTGACGATATGCACAAAGAGATCTAAATTTTTGAACAAAATAAATTGAATTTTAACAGCTAGTGAAAACAAAAGAACTTCAACGTTCAATTTCATTAATGCAATTACTATTAAACTGATCATCAAATTAATGAACTAACTGATCTCACTGCATGCACATATTGATATAATTAACCTGGCCAATGGTCAACAAATCAATTAATTACACTGATGTAGTGTGAAAATCTCTGCAGTGTCCACGACAGGATCAGACACGGCACAGTATGGCCGTAATCACCAATTAATCTTTTCCTTTGAAGTAGACCAACATAGTCCTGAACCCAATTCACTCAATTTGATGATGATTCAAGTACTATATTCAATACATCTTATTCCTTATATATATATTAAATTTTAAAATTATTTTCATCATATTTCAAAGATCTTAACATCAGAATCAGATCACAAATAGAAGACAAACATGGGTAATTTATTTTCCAATCGTAAGTGTTTGGTTTGACACATTTATTTTTGCCGCTACCCGAAGGCAGTCGTTGATTGCTGTTAAAACATTATTTGATCATACATTTACAATATAGAATTACAGTTATTGAACTGACCCTAAGGGAAAGACGGATTTATACACGTTTCACACAAATGAAATCTGCTGACATATTATGTAATTATGGACAGTTACATATGTTCCGTTAAGACTGAAAATCCTTGGACTGACCAGTATATCTTCCGTTAACTTGCCACCAATAACATATGTCTAAATCTGCGTCCTTATATTTTAAATTCAACGATGAAAATAACAAACGAATTTTTATTTCAATATTAAAAATATATATATGACGTTATAAAGATAATAATTTCATTTTCACATAAATATCAGATATCTTCTAACTTGATGTAGCCCATTACGAATTTTCTTTGATTCTCAACAACAAGTAAATAATTGTTAATGTCTAAATTCTCTTCTTTTTTTAAATGACCCCCCTTAAATTGTAGTTTAAAAATTATCTGATTCCCGATTGTGACCTATTTAAAAAAATAATAAAGCATCTTTTCTTTATCACCATCAGGGATTTCAATGTCAATATACATTTTTCATATAAAGAATTAAATTCTTAGAACAAATTATGAGTAAATTGCAATAAAAAGATTTAATTCGACTGTATGCGATGAGGATGCTGTTGTGTACACACGTGTCCAATTTTTAAATATTTGAATGAACATCACAAAGGCGGGGAAAGCCCATTTCCTCTCGTTTGTAAACGAGTGTAACAATTTTGACCAATCAGCGTCGAGTATATTCGGATTGTTGGTGTTTAATTTTGACAAGATAGGGTGCATCACTTTTTCGGAGTTTAAACTTTTGGATAACGTATTTATGCCTAAATTTATGAAATTTATAGCAATTCAGAGTAATGAAAGGTAAGTTACATGTTCAATAAAAAATGCCATTTATAAAAATTAAAGAAAAGAAAGTGAAAGGTCATAACAGGGCAAATATTATGGGCGGTTTAAATTTTTGAAAGTTTGTCAATGGAAAGTAATAACAACATAAGAAAATAGATCTTTTTGGAAAAGAAGAGTTAAATGTGCTATTCAATAACGGTTTCTTCAAGGCGTGTTTCAAAAATTAATTTTGTTATAAACGATGTTACTGAAAATGCATCATAACATTTGAACTCTACAACTTTCACGATAAAAATAATAAAATCCATTTTTTTCGGGTAATGAAAATGTTTCTTCGTATCCATATAATGATATATAAAGATTTAAGTAATCACAATAGTCCATCAAAGACGAGTGCATTCTGTTTACTCATCAAGCAGTCAAATGCAGGAAGGGTCCAGCTTGTGATCCAAATTTGAGTAGGCTTATCGTAAATTTAAATGGTAAACAAAGTGATTGACGGTCATTGTAACATACTTGACGTGCCATTTGCAAGAATATAGAATGTTAAGTGACGAAAACTTGTGAACTGACATCCACTGGCTCCAGTCCAGTCGAACTGTCGAAGACAAAATGATAAACATGTTTGATATTCATCGAACAATTTTATTGTTTTATTGATTTCTTGTTATCACATGTATCAAACACTTTTACCTATCTAATTATTAGTTGATAACAGGTGTATACGACGATGAATATGTTCAGACTTGTGCTAAATAAATTATGAATAGCATTCATTAGTGTCATTGAAACACGTTTATTTTCAAATCGCTCATTGGTTATCGACCTTTGCAAGTGCCGGCTTGTTTACATTGACAACCAATCAAAAGCGGGGACACCCTGCTTGTTACTAAAAATAAATGGTAGGTTCACGGTATCGATGTTTCAATGACAAAAATAAACTTTCAACATTCATGATAATTTTGCATAACTTATACTTGATGTGGATCTTATTTGAACTTTATCATAACTGACATTCCTTATATGAAAACCATGTTTGTAAAAATTCGTAAGTACTTTTATAATTCATAATCAAAATATAGCAACATTGTAAAATTATGAAAATGCATCAAATGTTTACTGTACATTTGTAATTCAAGTGCTAAAATTAAATTTTAAAGTTTTAGAATTCTATGAATGTTTATTTTTTACAGCAAAATCACTTAATACTTAAATTACATGCATGCATATTTCCCGTTGTAACCAATTTACATGTATGCTCATTATTTTTTTACAGTTCTAAATGCACTCAGCAAATTTCAAAAGTCTCCAAACACATTTATCCCAGTCCACATGCATCTTCGTCCAAGAACACGGAGTCAGATGACAATATGGAATTTACCTGAAGAACTTTTGCTGTATATTATTAAAGGATTACACATCAGAGATGTTCTTAATTTGAGAGCTGTAAGTAAAGTATATTTTTATAATATTGTGATTTAATTTTATGTACAACAACAAATAGTCTGCTTCATCTCAGATACATGTCACAAAACTTTAGTTAGTTAAGAGTTAGTTTAAATTTTCAAAATATTTTTATTATTTATTTTTCAATTTCATATCATTTTGTAAGAATGCATAGAATTTTGCTTACATTGACTCAATATTTATGTATTAATTCACATAAAACAAATAATAACAATTTAAGTAGTTCTGAAATAACTAGTGTTTTCTTTCCCCAGGTTCACCCATACTTTAAAGATTTAATAGAAAACAGTTCTGTGATCTGGAATTCCACAAGTTTTCAAGATGAATGGCCGTCACTGAAAAACATTCCACATTTTGAGAAGTAAGTATCATTGAACTAGTTTATAATTTGAGTACAAACACTGCATCAGCAACTGTCATGATGAAGACTTGCAATGCAATGAGTTATTTTTACACCTACACATGATGATGTTGTTTCATTCCCCTATACTCTGGTTGAAATGACAGAGTATGCATATGAATACACATTTCAAGATATATGTAACATAGATTAATAGAAAGAAATTTTGATGTTTCAAGTTCATAATTTAGTTTTATTCTATTAAAATTATTATGCTGTAGTGATTCACTGTATATATATTAAACCCTCGTTTCTTTTTCAGAGCTGGAGATTTGGGAAATCTTGAAGCATTGATCAAAATGGCCATTGCCTACCTCTATAATGAAGGATGTAAGTAGACCTTTTTATCACAAAGTTATTTATATATTTGTCCTTTTTGTTTACGCAGGACATGGGGTGTGAAATGAACATGTAAATTTGTCTTCCCTTTGTTGATTTTATATATAAAGGTGTTAATTTCTTCTGACAAAAACTTGTACAATGTATGACGTAAAATAGCAGGTTCATTTATATTTTTTTGTTATAACAAACAGAGTTTTGACAAAAGAAAATGAACAGATGAAAAGAAAATGTAACTTAAATCAATTAAACAAACAATTCATGATTAGATTAAAAAAGAAAAGCAATATGGTAGAGCTGTTTTTATGTACAAGCTATAATTAAGAAATATGCACATAGGGTTTGAAAAACTAAATAAATAAATATTATAGTTTAGGTTAAAGACAATCAACACATAATTTTTAGTTTTGCCTCATCTATTTCCTCTGACCAAAAATACCATACCGGTCTGTTCTGGTTTCTGAAACAATTCCAAATCAAGAAAACAAATTAATTTTTTTGTGTGCTAATAGTAAAAGATAATGAAATAATACTTTGAAAGCTTAATTATATATGATTTAATTTTTTGTTTCAGTACCTACCGATTTGGAAGGAAAGAAGACCATCAACAATGGAGAGAAGGCAGCAGATATATTTTGTAGAATTGAAGGACTAAGTCCAAACACAGATCCTTTTACATGGCTGTTTATACGACCGCCATGGTCTGTTAATGGTGCTTGCTGCAAAGAATGTGTCTTCAAATACATGAAAGATTTTATTAAAACGGTAAGGAATGATAATACCAGCAGCGCATTACTAAAAAAAAATCTTGCGACCAAAATTGACCAGAGGATTAACTGAAATTTTCATGACAATGGTCTGAGATGTTTACAGTTTCATGACATAAGGTTTAATTATTGTGAAACACCTTTCAAACCATTTTTAAGTATGGGGAAAAGTATGATGGACATTTTAAACATATAATCAGCTTGCTTTAATTTTGGAAAATCTGATTTTTTGCATTTTATTTTTCTTGAGTTAATGACACAAAAGGGGAAATAAGTCAAATATGAATGAATGTTGATTTACGATAATTGTCAATGAGGTAGTATCTTTCTACAAAATTATTGTTGTAAAACATTTATTTTATCAGCACTGAATGTGCCTTTTGAATATAAATCAAATGACACAATTGAATCAATAACCTTTAACATTGAATATTGATTATTTCAGACAAAAGACAAAAATATCCATGTATGTGTAGCTAGGACATTAATGTTACTGGAATCAGAAGATAAAACAGAGATATTCCAGTATCTGAAGGATGGCGCTGAACTTGGATCAGGCGTGGCAGCATTTATGTTCTGGCAACAGAAATATGATAAAATGGTAAATACAAACAAAGACTTAGAGAAATCAAAATGAACATTACTTCTTACAGTCCGTCAATTGAATTGTAAAATGATATTTATGCTGAAATATATTTCATTAAAAAAAATGAAAAAACTGTAAATGATCAGAATGAAAATCCCATGAACTTGATTTTGAGTTAATGATTTATTATCTCTTTTCAAAAGTTTTAAAAAGAATGCATACTTTTTTATTTATTATTTTTCTATGATGATTTTTATCTATCTTGATTTTAATTCATAGGTAATGGACAAAGGAACAGAATTAACAAGTATACGAGAACTGAGGGATTTGACTTCTTTAGGCTATCTTGAAGCTAAACTGACTCTCTGTAAATTCTACGCACATGGGAAATATGGAGGTTTATCTCAACACCAGGCAGCTATCTTTGTAAAAGATTTGGTACAGACAACATCACCAACAAACACACAAGACTGCTTTCAAACCTCACAGGAATTAACACAATCTATGAGGTAAGAATAATAATTCAGGAAATTTGGTTATTCTTGTTTTTAAATGTGATTATAATTGCTTGGTGTATGGTCTGTAAATTCATGAAATTAAAGCATCCAACACTGTATGAATAAAAAAAAAAAAAAAAAAATACTACATCATCACATCATAGTATCATTTAAACTGTATTTATCTTTAATGTAATTTTAAATTAGCGTATCAAAACAACAATATTAGAAATATAATATATTTATCCTAGAACTTGATTTTCACATTGAAATATAATATTCATGTATAAATTCCCTATTAACGTGTTTTTTTTTTCTTTCAATTATTTCAGATACATTCTTGTTGACTGGTTAGTAGAAGTAGCAGGGATGAAAGATTTCTCTAGTCATACACTCCATGTAGCCGTTAGTATGGTGGATAGATTTTTAAAAGTTCACAAAACATCTCGATCCAAACTGCAATTATTAGGTGTTGCTGCTATGCTTCTTTGTTCAAGGTGAGTAATATTTTTTAAGTCAATGCATAGAACATAAAAATGTTGTTTTTTGTGTCGTTCTAAGGAAGGTAACCATACATTTTGACGTCTTTGATGTTGCTGATGATAATATATAAACCTTCAATAGAAGTTGGTTAATTGACTTTCTAATTGAACAAGTTAAAATTGAAATAAAACAAACATGAATTGAAAATGATGTATTTTTTTATGGTTTCAATAATTTAAGGTCACAAAATAGAAAACCCCATTGATATATGAAATTAATGTTTAAATTTATTTTTTCAGATATTTAGGCAAAGACATTATCACAATTAGAGAGGCAGCATGGCTGACAGACAGTACATACAAATATGAAGATATTGTCAGAATGATGGGCGAGATAGCTGCTACCTTGAAGGGCAACATTAGGACAATCACTAGCATTGATTTAGTTGAGATATTCTGTATACTCTGTGATCTGGATAAGAAGTCATGTTACTTAGCTGAATACATCTGTGAACTTTGCCTTCTTCAGGCTGAGATGGGACAATATAGCCCTGCAGAGATTGCTGCAAGTTGTGTGTTGTTAGCTCGTGTCTTAATGAAGCATGGTATGTATTAACAAGATGCTTATGATTCATAAATACTTTGTTTGTTAATCCTAAGACATTTTTTTTTCAAATATAAATAAATCGAAATTTGAAGAAATGAGTGTGAGGAAGGGAAAACATCTATTAATTTTATTAGTATTTAAGACAGAGATCTGAAAAGTTGCAATTTATTTTAGAGTTATCTCCCTTATACTGTTATAAAAAGTTTATTATTTATTTATTTTCAGAAAATGCTTGGCCATCAAAGATGAGTTTATTTACAGGATATAAGATAGAAGATATAAGTAGATGTGCATTCCATCTTCATGAAAAGTGGTAAGTTTTATTTTTGCTATCAGAACTTTAATTTTTGTTTATGTTTTTTCTAGAAGATTGTCAATTTTTTTCAAAAAATATTTTGTGTTTAAAACTTTTGAATCCACAAATATATTGTACTTGAATTTAATAATGAAATCAAAACGTTATGCTTTGAAAGCATTGTCTGTGTAACTATAACATTATGTTAGTTGAAGATGGAGAAAAGTCATTGATATGCTCATTTTGTTACAATTTCAGCTTTTTGGAAGGATCAGTTGTGGATCATAGAGATGTCAAACTACAGTCTGTTAAACTTAGATATGCTGAAGAAAAGTTCTACAAAGTCAGTGAAATACAGGTAAGACTTGACTATCATGTGTTAGTTTATAATGTACTACGGGTTACACAGAATAAATATAGGTACGTTTTACAAGACAAAGACAACACATTGGTATACACAGTTTGTCAAATGAAGTAAATTACATTTCACTTTATCAAATGAGCTTCAACAATAGCATTCATGAAAAATGTTTTCTAAAACATACAAAAACAATATTTGCTAATAAATTCATACATAAATCATTTGAAAATGAATATATTATAAATGCTAGAAGTAGCAAATTTAAATATAAGTTATCTCCATTATGTCATTTAAAAGTATAATTTGTAGAAGTAAATAATTATGATATCTCTCCTTGATTCTAATGTTTTTTTGTGTATTTCAGATAATGAGTTATGAAGAATTGTGCATAATGTTAGGTGTGACAGAACACATACTTCAGGGATGTGATGTGCGTGTCAAGTTCAAGAATGACGATGAGCTCATCTTATCTCCCTCCAGGAAGAAAAGGAAATATGACAAGTAAGTAAAAATAAGATACAAGTTTACAAAAATCCTCAAAATGAAATAAAAAAACAAAAGGAAAAATATAATTAGATCTTGAATGTCATCAAAATTATAACAAAAATTTGAAAATTACATTAAAAATTTGTATATAAAACATTTTATTTTCATAAAATGTAAAAGTACAGAGGATTTTGAAGTTAAAAAACCTCAATGCACTTAAAATGCTAAAAAAAATGAGAATGAAGACCATTTTAGAAATTTGATTCAGTTTGAAAGTTTAAAACATGTGGCTTAATTTTTTATCTTTCTATTGCAGACCATATTCCCGTATGAGAGAAAGAAGAACTTTTAATAGTTTGACAATGGAAGGAGTTCGACCACATGATTCTGTTTTGTCTGGTTATGATGGTGACAAAGAAGATGCAGATGAGTCTTTTATAGAGGAAGAAGGTAAGAAATTATAAAATATTAGGGTTCAAACATTAATAAAGGCATCTTTATAGAATGTATTTCAAGGTATTGCTTCTACATGTAATATTTTTACATTTGGATTCAGTGAGAGACTTACAATCATGATGGAGCAAATGGATTTTTTTGTAAAGCAATTTCATAAAAAAGATCGATTTGTAAATAAAATGAGGGATAAACCATTGAAGCATCCGAATCAACAACTGTATTTAAATTTAAGAACACATGTCTGACACTACTATTAATAAACCAATACATACAAAATTCCATGCTAAAATAGGAAGAAAACTGTTAAGTAAACAAGTTGAGATCTAAGTATATCGTGAAATAGTGATTATTGAATTGACTACAGTGTTTATTAAGATTATATAGTTTAAATAAGTTTTGTGGTTTTTTTTCAGAATTCAGTGATTGCAGCAAGCTTGATGAAGGATTTGATGCTTCCTCATGCTCAGAGGAAGAGTCTGTTATCCAACCAACATCTGCCAGTAAAAATGTCAAAACAATGACCTTGAATATCTCATTTATGAACACATCACCTCTTGCATCAGGATTTTCATTAGTTACTCCTGGTTACTCCTGTGATAAAGATTTGACCTCAGGATTGGCGTCTTCGCCAATGTCCTCGACCCTAGAAGATTGTCCGTCCACGTCATCCGTCATACCAAAATCATCATCTTTGTGTAAACTTGAACATCTACCTTCATTATGTGCTGACTCTACAAGTGATTCAGACTTTGAATTCTCTCCATCAAAATACTCTGACAAACGTAAAAGTGCTACAAGTCACATGACTTTAAGAGGTAGTCGAAAAAGACGACAGGGAGGGAGTTGTTGTGCTCTAGTGCTACACCACAATCTACGCCAACACAATCAGTGATTGTTGTGATATTGACAATACAGTAATGTGCTACCGATACTGCCAAATAACACTGTCATGGCAACCAAGTTGCAGGGTGTATTTTTATGTGGTCATATCCACACTAAATTGAATGACTGAATGAATGGAATGTTTCTATTTAAATTTGATAACTGAGAAAGTATGATTATGAAATATCTCAAATAATTAGGAAACATCTGTTTGGCAGATATAGATTTCAGCTCAGCATAAATATTTATCTTTCCTTCCAAATTCAAAATAATTCATTTTTGGTTTATCCCACTATCATGACTATTAAGAAAAGAATAAGTTGACTAATTTATAGTCTCATTTGAAATAAACCAAAGAAAACTACTTTGGCGATGTCATGGGATAGATTTTAATATAAATTTGTTATTTCAACGATTTTATCAAATATTGCATGCATGAGGATGTTTCTCAGAGGAACCCTATCTTAAAAAAAATGAAAACACTATTATTACATTTGTCAAATAGATGTTTCCTAAACATTTTGAATTAAAATTTTTAAAAGCATAATTGTTCATGTAATAACTGTTCTGATAGATTATTTATCGTATGAATTGTCTTTATGACAGAAATGTATGGTTGACATGATAATATGCCTCAATGTGAGATGTCTGTATTTAAGTTTGTCTGAAAAGTCATGCATGATAATTGGATAAAAGTTAACATTCATATGATTCTCATTACAATGTGTTTAAACATTATTTGAAAAACCAAATTGTTTGCTTTTTTTGAAGCATTACACTCTTCATTTGCAGATTTATTTGGGGACAAATATTTCTGGTCAGGGGGAGAGATGTGACATTGGTTTGAAGAAAGCCATATTATTATGTGCAATGCTATTTTATTTTATAGCTAAAATGATTCCGTCTCAGACATATCAATATGATATTAAAATGGGTAATAAATGTTAGTCAAACTTTAAATGGTCATTCCATGTCTATCACATCTAATCATGAATCAATATTTCATCATTTTCATAACTTATCATATTTTTGTTGATAATTTATATTTATACATGACTTTTATGCATTTTATATTTTTTTTATATAACTGTGCCAGTTCCCGACTTTCATGACTTTCTAATCTTGACTTTTCCATGGCTGAATTAAAATATATGTGAATTTCATTCTTTAATTGAAATGTTGTCAATCGCTGGCATTTTTGTGGTTTGCTTCATTTTCTTTTATAAATTCAGCATTATATATGTGTATTTTTGCTACACTTGTGCATGTTTAGTGGAAAATATGTAAAAAAGACTCCAAAAAGACTTGTATTTTAAATACTGATGAAACTTGTAAGAAAACTTTTCCTATTGAGATCTGCATTTTTAACCGGTTTAGAAATCTTTATTAAATCTAAGATTTCTTTCTGTTATCTGTTTTCTGTTATGTACCTATTGTTATAGTATATATATTAACTGTTTGTTCTGTTTTCTTATGAGTATGTCTTAGAAAGTGTTTTTGTTATCAAGTTATGTATATTATTGTATGAGAGTTTTTCACATGTTAAAATTCACTTATTTATTTAGTAAAGTTGGATGTTTGGTTTATTGCTGAAATATGACTACAGTAAGTCATTGTTTAATTTGATCACTACATTATTGGAGGATAGTTAATTTATAGGAGGGGGGAGAGTATTTACCTGAAATTTGCATACTGGGGAAGTATAGGATTTTGAAGGTTAAATAGTCTTACAAAAAATTTAAGGTTATTTTTTACATACCAAATTTAGGTGTCAAATTCCAGTCATTATAGACCCCCCACTTTAATTGTTTTCAAATTCCCGCATTAGATTTATTTATACTGAATCAGTCCCATTGAAAGCATGGATGAAAAATACATTTATTTTTGTATGATTGTGGGCATTTATGTGTGTTCAAGAATTCTCATTTATGTTATATTTTGTGGAGATTTAATATTTTTGTATCAAAAGAATAAAATTTATAATATTGTATACTTGTGATATATATTTACTGCCAATATGAATAGCTTCTTGGTATTCGTTAGTAAGAGAATTAAGTTTGCTACAGCATTGATCAGCTACTCCATATTTGCCTGTATAAGAGCATTTAGTTTGTTGCAGCAACTGGTCAGTTGACAGCATTGGATAAACATACTGATTAGTTACCTGAGTAATTCTTTAGCATATGCAATTTTGCCACTCAGCTGTAGTATAAACCCAAATGATTAGAGTTTCATGCACACATCACACATCTCTGGAACCTTATAACAGAACAAAATTATGGAGAAGCCAAACATAAGATATTGATAATTGAATAATGTCAACAAGAAAGTGATGTCCTGTTCTCTCACCTTGTCTGAAAAAAAATCACTTTACTCTGTCATATTATTGGACTTCTTCTAGCATTGTTTTCATTAAGCAAAAACAAAGGAGGTTAGGGTATGGAAATATTGTTGCTATGGTATTTTTCCGACCAAATGTAAAACCCTTGTGAAATTAGGGTCTGTGTATGGCTATGGGATGCTTACATTTGCAGCCAAGTTCAGTCAAAATGGGGACATTCAATTCCATGCATCGTTTAGAAAGGGTCACACTTGCAAAAGCTTTTTCAGGGATTAGTAGATTGCCTGTAGCAAGGCAAAATGTTTGCAACTTCCTCTTACATTCCAAGTTTCCTCAATGTCAGGGACGGGGAGCATATTAATTCACCCCTGTCCTTCATATTTAGGGTACATTGTTTGTCTGGCTATCTCCTACAGTTTTGAAGGTACAACTTTAATGTGTTGTAGGTTGTTCATACACATAATGAAGGTGTTCATGACCACAGGATTTTGATTTACTACAGTTATGGAGGTGTTCATGGCCACAGGATTTTGATTTACTACAGTTATGGAGGTGTTCATGACCACAGGATTTTGATTTACTACAGTTATGGAGGTGTTCATGGCCACAGGATTTTGATTTACTACAGTTATGAAGGTGTTCATGACCACAGGATTTTGATTTACTACAGTTATGGAGGTGTTCATGGCCACAGGATTTTGATTTCTTTGGTAGTAGCTGCATGAAGAGATCATGCTTTGTCCAGCTATCTCCTACTACAGTTATGGAGGTGTTCATGGCCACAGGATTTTGATTTCTTTTTTCAAATATTCTGAAAAGGTACTAGTAGTTGGACATTTTTTTCGGTACAAGCTGCCTAAAGAAATAATGGTTTGTCCGGTTATCTCCTCCTACAGTTACATCATAATACATAGTGTTAAATTTATAACTTCCTATGGTCAGGCGCGTGACACCATTTGTGTCTTACAGACAGGGTAACAACTTCAAGTTTTATGCCAGCATCACTTTTTGTCAAATCTAAAATATGTGGAACTGTACTTATGCATATGGCAGAGCAGACAAAGGAGGGGGGCATTGTCCATATATAGTTCATATGTGTTACACCTAGCTGATCGTACCGTCTGCATACTTGTTAATAGTTTCTTTTCATGAGTATTCATGAAACACTTGCCGTTGTGGAAGCAAACATTATCAATCATGGAAGAAATAGAAAAAAAAATCTACCTGCTAAAAACGTCGCCAAAACATTCGTTAGGGTCTAGTTTGAAACTTTTACCAGTATGAATATCATTAACTATAAACAGAACAACAGGCTATACAGGCAGAATATTAAGTTCTTCTTTTAGAATATAACTGTATCTACAGATTGCTTATGTGTTTTTTGGCAGTTGATATACTTTAGACCGTTTATGATTTTTTCAAAATAAAAGGGAAAAGGCATTAGGTAAGAGAAAATAGGACGCCAGCTACAGTATTGTTCTGTCAATCACAATGGAGGGACTTGAACTATACGACACATACAATATTGATGCTGTAAATCGACCGTCCTCCTGTTGCCCTTAATACAATCTGATAGGCAGACAAATTACACAATAAGTAAAGCTATATATATTTGTGTTGCATCTAAATTGAGCTTGTAATGTGGAAATTTCGATTACCGTTACAGAGTATAAACTGTAAAGATTCATATATTACTTTTGTCCTTGTAATTTATGACATTTGTTCATCTTGTTAACATTCACTAAATCTACTTATATCCGAAGTTTGTGTCAGCTGCTGTGTTTGAGTTATCTTCTCTTGTTATTTGTCAGCTAGATATAGAATGCTTGTTTATGAGACAAATTCTTATTTTTAAACGGCTTCATCATATCTCATTCTAGGCATAGTTGCTGTTTAAAATTTCATTATTATTTAAGTTGATATAGATTATAGTTTTTTGTCCTCATGGGAATGACTAATATAATATGTGGTACACTTCACTAGTTTTACATGTAGTTTATTGATTACACCGACACATGTTCGTTTAATAACAATTGTGACAACTAATGTTAAGGTTTCTATATGCTAGAACTTGTATACAGTATGAACATCTATCCTCATCCTTGAATACCGTGAAGTAACTTACAAGGAAACGAACTGCAAAAATATCGGCACTGTTCCTTTGACACCAATGTTGATTCCTTTTTTTTTTGTCTCGCCTGAATGTGACAGATGTTTCTCCGGCTGCCTGCTGTGTTAATTTTACGTTTAAAACTTTTAATTTTAGAAGATAAAAAGCCTGGGTGCTTCATACCGTGTATGCAGATACGTTATGCAACGATGTTCCCATTTGTCCATTGTCCTTGACCTCATTTTCATGGTTAACTGACTGAATTAAAACTAGAGAGTTTTTGTAAATGATTGATAAAGAAAATTGAGAATTGATATGTGGAAAGTGTAAAAGAGACCCCTTATACCTCTAGTCAATGTAGATTAAACAATGACACACAGCAATACGCACAGTCAAACTCAGTTTAAAAGAAGTCTTTATAAATATGTTTATGGCATATTCTTAAGCTTCTTGTTGCTTTTCCAACCTTTTGGGAAAAAACCTTCAATGAAAATGCCTCTTATAAAGATGTTTCTTGACATAATACAAATCTGAAAATAAGCTGTTAAAGTGGAGGAATCGGCCTTCTAAAATTTCTCTAAATTTGTGTCCACCATATTGGGATGATCGTTACTTCAGTTGAGACCAGTGGTAATGGATCCCTTAAAGGTAGACACATGTCAGTCAGATATGGTTCATCTGACCTTGATTTCGTTTCAATGATCAGTGATCTAGTAGTTTTAAATTTTGGCCAAATTTGCATCTAATAAACCATATGCAAATTGTCAAACATGTTTGGTGTATGAAATGATTAAATGGTGAAAAGGTCCTTCTTGCAGGTCACGTGTTCAGGATACCTTGACCTCTTATTCATTGATCCTGGGTCAAAGTCAATTGTTCATGGTTTGGTGACTTTGGTCCCTTTCTCAGTTACTATAAGCAACTGACCAAGTATTTTGGTTTTTAAAATTGTATTGTAGTGTGCATGTCTGTCTGGCATGATTAATCTGACCATGACTTCATTTTAATGGTTTGTTGGTAAATATCAAGTATTTTCTGCTTCTACCAAACTATAAACAATAAGTTTACTATACTTGGTGTACAGAATTAGAGAAGAGTATATGTATACAGGTCCAACCGGTAGTCCTAGGGTTCGTCTGACCTTGACATCATTTACATGGATCGTTCATAACGTTAAGCCTGGTATCTTTCTTTTATACTATTAAACGAGAAGACCTCATTTTTGGTGTCGCTTCTCTTCTTTCCACAATAAATTAATCAACACGCGTCTGTGTCCTATAGGTACAGTGCATAGTCGCATTTGTCATCCATTCATATGATTATTCAGATTGAGTTATTTTAGGAGAAAAACGAGAAAAAAAGCATCCGGGTATTGTCCCGTCATTGTACGAAATTTTAAGTCAGATTAGACTTCCGGTTTGCGTTTTTCTGTATACTTTGAACATACATATACTACGAATAAAGTGTATTTTCAGAATTTTATCTGCTATAATTTTCAAGTTTACTATCCACGGCAGTCACAGAGTTTATTAAATAGAGAGGGTCTGTATACTATATCAATGATCACCATGGATCGATTAGTAAACTTAGAATTGAAAGTAAATACGCTTTATGTATGTAGTAATGAATGTTCATAATATACAGATAAGCGCTAAAATTATTCATGTGAACTTTTGATACTTTTTCTGAAATTCTCCAGTCATTAAATCTTTTACAAAATTCATTGATTACAAAAAAAAAAGAAGATGTGGTATGATTGCCATGTTGAGACAACTCTCAACAAGAGACCAAAATGACACAGAAATTAACAATTATAGGTTACCGTACGGCCTTCAACAAAGAGCAAAGCCCATACCGCATACTCAGCTTCAAAAGGCCCCGAAATGACAATGTAAAACAATGCAAACGAGAAAACTAGCGGCCTTATTTATGTACAAAAAATGAACGAAAAACAAATATGTAACACATAAACAAACGACAACCACTGAATTACAGGCTCCTTACTTAAATAAATGTTCATAACATACTAAATGTATGTTCATATTGAAATTAATAGAAAACCAAAAATTGGGAACTTTGGAAATAAAGGTGGAGGGTAAAAAAAACATTTCCCTGTCCCCAATAACCTATGACTTATACTTTTGCTGAAATTCTCCAGTCATTCTGTATTTAACAAAATTCTTCCAACAACACTTTACATACTGATACTTTAAACTACGCTCTGAATGCCCGCGATTTCGCGGGTGTGTTCTAGTACCTTTGATAACTATAAGCATGAGTCGAAATGTCCTATTGTCATGTTTATTTGTGTATTTCTCTGACCTCAATGTTCTTGCATTTATTTGAACTGCAGACCTGTCATGTAATGTTGTATTATATTTGACATTGCCATAAAAGCGCGAGGTTTGGCTAGCCGCAAAACCAGGTCCAACCCACCATTTTCTTCTTAAAATGTCCTGTACCAAGTCGGGAAAATGGCAGTTGTTATCTTATAGTTCGTTTCTATGTGTGGCATTGTCGTTTTGGTTTTTTGTTGCACTTCAGTGTTTCTGTTGTCGTTGTTTTCCTCTTATAGTTGATGTGTTTACCTCAGTTTTAGTTTGTAACCCGGATATTTTTTCTCTCAATCGAATTATGACTTTCGAACAGCGGTATACTACGGTTGCCTTTATTTATATATGTGACACTTTTAGTGAGAAATAAATCTCAATTATAAATCAAATCATGATCAGTAACGAAGGTGAGATATTTCGGTGTGTGCGTGCCTTCTTGTTTCAACTTGTTGAGAGAAGCTTGCATGGTATATATCTATTTTAAAAAGTTGTGAATTACTTTGATCATTGATATTTGAATTTGAAACAGTAATAAAGAGGGAGTGAAAGTCATACGTGACTTAATATATTTTTCAATAGATTTGATTTTTAAAGAATTTTAATTATTTTCGTACCTCGTTTTCACTTGTAATTCAAAAGAACCATGTGTTGTGTATGTAAAAGTTATAAATTTTCTTTCATAAAATCAAGCAATTACCGGATTAGTAACTACCCTTATTGAAATCTTGAACATAAATATATTTGAAATATTCAAAATCAGTTTTTATCTTATTTAAACATCTTTTCATTAAGGGAACACACAATCCAATTTCGTAACTAAACATTTTGAAAGGTACACAAATATTTACCAATAATTTTCTCGTTAACTTCATACATAAACAATCTTTTGTTCATGGTATACATACATAATAGTTGGCAAGCGATTAAATAACGTATTGGCAATTGTTTACTAGTTAGAGAAATACTATAGTAATATAAGAGAAAGTAGTTGTAAAAATGATAAATGACTTTCAATTTTCTACCCTTAAGTTAAGAGATCAAACTAGGATGTGCATGTATATGTGCATGTTTAGCTAGATTTCTATTTCGTCTAAAGTCTTCGGCGAAATTTTAAAACAAATCCGATGTCAGAAATATTTTTCATTTCTTTTCACTTCTCCTATTTCTGCACTATATAGCTAATATGAAAACATTACTTATATAAGGTATCAATCCATGGCACAAAACCAGCATATGCAAAGCAAAAATCAAGCAAAAAAGTGCTCTTTCAATGCTGTTCTTCATCTAAAAGTCACACTAAGGCCTTCAATACTGTCTGTTTTTATGCATTTGTGCCTCTTGTATCATGCAGTGTATATACTAAGATGATTCAATATGACAGAATATTATAAGCCTTTTCCATAATTTGAGCTTGACAAACTATAATTAAATTTATGCAGATAAACTGGAGTCGGTTTCACAAAACAAAAACTTACGACTAAGATTGATCGTAAGTACATTGAATTGTCGGTTTCACAAAAAAAACTTACGACTAAGATTAATCGTTAGTACACTGAATTGTTCATGATTTACGATCAATCTTAGCCGATAGTTTTTTGTGTGAAACCGACTCCTGATGCAATACATGATAAGGGGTAATTATCTTTGCTTATACAATACCGACCGTACAAGGGCTATACAGCCAGTCAAGGTCGTTAAAAACTTCCATTTGTTCTTTGCTTTTTCTTTGTGTTTGTCCTGCGCATTCATAAGCTATATGCCATTGAATATTTAAAAAAACAAATCAATCAGTTAATTTGATTTTCAACTTTGAAAATGGCTAAATTTTGGATTGCCATTAGGCCGAGTTTATGTGTTGTGCGAATTTCTGAAAATTTCTAGTTGAAACATGCTCCCATTTTTTAATAACTTTCCTCGATGTTTACTTTGATGTCAAGGCGTATGTAGATTTTAAACATACAGGGAATTGTTTGTTGTTAGATAATGTATGGTTTAGTAAATAAAACCCACATTGTTTAAACCCAACACGTCCCTTCCCTTGGCAACTCCATGTTTAATGTCATACATATATATATAATCGATTTATACGTGTAAATATTGTAAATATTTCATAAATACTATCGATTTCAACTCAAAATGTGGTGTTACATTTATAAAAGAAAGTGAACGTTGTATGAGACCATCATGATATCATTTACCTGAAAGAGAATTTTATTTTATTATTATTATTTAATCGTAATAATACACATACTTTAATATTTCCATAAGGGCCTGTTGTATCAACCGAGTGACAAATGTGTCATACAAGGATAAAATATGAAACTGTTGGAATGTGCAAAAGCTGCAAAACATGTAGTAATGCAGTAAAAAATGAATTCGAAAGTCATGATAATGCAAATGTTGATAAAAAAAAATGGCAAAACTTTGTTAACATGTAAACTATTTGAAAAACGTTCACTTTCGATGAACCATGACTCAGTACAGTGGCAAGGGTGACTAAAGTGGCAGGGGTCAAACAATCTCCATTGAATTGAGAAGTGCCAATGATTTTTCAACCCTATTATGTTGTCTGTCGTCTACTCAAACAAACAAAAACACTATATATGTGGGATGTAGCTCGCCTGGACAGTACTGTCGAAATACTCAACTATAGAGTAGACCTTATATAATAGTCATGTGACAAATGTCAAAACAAATATACACACACATGTTCCTTTTAACATTTATAAATACTTTTCAAAATACCATTGACTTATCCTAAGTGATTCCATTTAACTGACCTAAACCATTTAGGCTTTAAACATATAATATATACAAAAGTAACGAATCGTTTCAAAAGGCTTGGACCATTCCATTTCCATGTTAGTAAATGTTTCGATGAAAAGATAATACAACTGCATCCCAAATGTCAAGGGTCAACAATTAGTACCAAATCTTAAACTTTTAAGCAAGTAAGTCGGCATATATGCACATAATAACACAGCTTTGGTGAGTTTCAGATTCAATATTAGCAGTCAAATACTGAGGTGGGGGCAAATAATCTTCATGGGAAGGAGAAACCTGTATAACTGCATACCACATATCATTGAAATACCACCAATGATTCCCCTGATATATTATTGTTAACGCCGCTGTAAACAGTACGCCATACAGGGCCGTAAATATACATTGAGGCAAATGAGGCAAATGCCTCATGTTAGAAATTCCCCCTGCCCCCCCCCCCCTCCAAAAAAAAACTGAAACAAAAGATTGTCTTCATATCAAATTGTTTTTTTCACGGAAAGTGTCTTTCAAGACACAACTTCTCTTCACTCTTTGGTGTCGCCCCTGCATGTTTTTTGTTTTTCCATGTTTCTATTTTCCTTTTATAGTTTTCAGAGTTGATGGTCAATTGTTTGTACTTCTGTGTCCCAGGTTTGTCTTTTGTTCATTTATTGTCCTACTTTATGACTATAGTCTGAGTGTTGATTTTCATTTGTAAACGTGGTTTTGCAATGTTGCATGTCCACCGATGTCCAGACATTGTGCGAGAAAATATTTTAAGAATGTACGATGCTACTGGACACAAAAAAATGGTCCTTTCTGCATGGATAATTGATATCAAAGAATATAAAACAGTTTTTTTGTAAATAAAACTAGATAGCTGACATGGTTTAAATTAAAGTAAGGTCACCTATTACCCGGTATCAAATAATTTGAAAAAAAAACAATCACAAGGTAGTGCCATATATGTCCTTTTACATTGAAGGGTTAAACTTGCATTAAGTCGTGTTGAGAAAAACACTTTCAGAGGACCTAATCGCACACAAAGTCAATGCATAAAAAATTACAAATGATCAATAGTCAAAGTTTTTGTTCCTGTTCTTCATCTTGATAATTGCTGGAGGGTCTTCAACAATACTTTGAGAGAATCATTAATACCGTAAAACAAGGTGAAGGATTGTCCCTAGTGTGAACTAGTACTAAAAAGGGGCCGCTAAAAAGTATAATACTGCACTGTCACTATATTTAAATCTAGTTTTAAAAAAACAAAGTCTAAGCACAATACAAAACAAGAACAGATAGACAGATCCGGTATTAATAATTATGAGAATTACAATTTTTGCTTTATCCTACATATCGGTCTTTTAATGTTGTATCTAGAACCTTAAAGTCTTAAATTACAGTGAATCTATGTTTTTGCTTTGGGACCAGAATATTGTCGAAAATAAATAGCAAAAAAAAAAACAAAAATTAATTAAGCCGTTTCAATGCAAGGAGAGCCTGGGAAACGCTCAGAATGCACGATTTTGCGTTATTTTTCTCAAAGCTTCTCCAAAACATTTTCGCCTCGCTACGCTCGGCAAATAAATTTTGCCTCACTATCAAAAGAGGCTAGTTCAACGCTGCCATAGTCTCGCTTTTTCGACTATGTCGAGGTTGAAAACATAAAATATATAGTACTGACCATCTCTTGTAGAAAAGGATACTAGTATATGGATTGGCTATCCTTTTATTACACAAAGTCCCTACATGCACTTTACAAGACATCAAAGTAAAAGAGGGTCACTTTTATTGTTGCTCTTCGTCTCAGTGCGACCTTCAACACGGAGTAAAATAAAAGCCATAAACTCAGTTTCAACGTTGATATGTAAACAGATAAACTCTGGTGTTGTTAGTTACAGGAGAATTTAAAAATAGATATGGATGTAGGGTCCATGCATACTGCTTCATGGCTTTAAACGTATTAATTTTGACAGGTAGAACTTTATCAAGAGAAATAGGCATTTCAAAAAGTCGTGGAGGTTTTTTTATAATGTATATCGAAAAGAGTTGTCCTTGGTAACGATGATAATTGGTATACAAATAATAAACACTTCGGTGCGAATGTCATTACATTTAAACTTTAATTTTAAAACTTCATGGGAAATATTTTTTCTTCAAAATATGATCTCATAAGTTTGTTATACTTTATGCTGATTTATTCTTTTTACACGTTAATTCCTATTCGTGATCAGATAACTAAGATGTTCAACGATTTTGAATTATCAGTTAAACTATATAGATGCCTGATTATTTTGGATCAATTCAAGCCTAGGGTCCGGGTTTAACTAGATAAACTGTTTTGTCGACACTTTTTTGTATACAAACATCCCCAAAAATACATAACAAATGGAAATATTTTAATCAGCGATGTGTCGTTTAATCTCATCATTTAAATTTCAACACCTCTTTAAACCTATGTTAATAAGGTTACATCTATGAATATAGACTATTGATCTCATTGAGTTATTGACAAATTTTAAATCTTTTATCTTGTTAAGGATCAAATTTCTTGTTTGTTTCTTGTTGCTTAGACATGTCTCTCATTTAAATTATTCAGTGAGATCATATGCACTTAAGGCGGATCAAGATGAAATTTTTACTTCTTATGTCAAGTATTGCTACTCTTCTAAATTTTATTATACTCTTTCAATATCATTCAGTGAGAAAAAAGGACAATCTTTTAATTTAGTTGTTGATAATGCTAGATTGGTCACTACTTCCTAGCTAAACTTTCCGGAAATAAGGAGTGGTCGTTCTATAACATGAAAATAACCAAGAGAAAAAATATATAAAGCAAAAAGGAAGCAATCCATTTATAATGAGAAAAGGATGGAGTTTTCTCCTTTCTTCTATCGTCCCCTCTGTTGCATGTCCAGCTTTCCCACTTGTCTTTTATCTTTCTTTTCTGGTTATCTACTTTCATTTGAAAGTGACATTTGTCCGACATTAAAACTTTCAATGCAGAGATTTGGCATTTGACTGTTAAATGATTATGTATAAATCGTTGTTTTAAATATAATAATACGACTTCTAGTTTTTGGCTCAAACGTTAGATATATATATATATATATATATCGGATGCCTAAAATCATATTGGGTAGTACAAAAATACAAGTATAAAGTGAATTTCGGTCCCATTCGTCGTTACATATGATTATCTAACATAACTTATGCCACCGAACTGAGTGAGTTTCTATGCCCGTACCCTGTTTGATGCTTTATATTAAAAAAAGGGGGGCAGTCCAAGCATGTATACATATACAGCTAGTCAAGTTTTGGAACAATACAATACCATTAATGGAATAAACAAACTGATTGAATTTTATTTGAGTTCCATGACATTACAAAATCGAAAGATCTATGTAAAGGATATAAAATAATGTACACAAGATATCTTAAAATTTTGATTTTATGATGTATCAAACCGTAACCTCACTTATCACAGTCAAATTAAAGCAACCGAGCCTGGTTCGGAGACCTTTTGGTATTGACCTATGGATAAATGTTCAACTTCAATCAGTGTTATTTTATTTTATTCATTGTCAAAAACCTAGAATTTTAATGGCAATACAAAAATAACATGATTTGACTTGGATTAAATACATTTATTTTCGCCCTTTCCATGTCAGCGTTAGGTGTCCTCATATTGGATTTTCCCCGAACAAAAGTGCCTTTTCTTTCTTACTCACAAATAGTTGGTAATTTGACTACCGTCGTCTCATAACCACACAGATCTATTATGTACTCATTTGATATATGTAAGGTTCAGCACACCACCTGAAACGATTCATTGAATTTGACGGAATATTAAACTTACACTTTTAAATTTTTGGTTTTAAAATGCGATAAATTTTTAACGAAAGTAAAATATTTATTTTTAAAAGATGACGCTTTGTATTTCAATTCAAACAGGTAGAAACAAAGTTGCGAAGAAACCGCGTGTTTTGAAGTTACCTGTAAATTTGTTTTAATAAAAATAATGTGATGACCAATCAAATCGCTTCGTGTACCAGCTTGTGAAGACTTTAACCAATCAAAGAGCTGGGAAATTGTTACACTTTCTACAAAACCTTTTGATCTAACATTCAACGTCACAAGCACAGAAATTATACTCACAATCAGACTCGTTACAAGTCAGACGTGAGACTTTTTTCTAAAAAAATCTTAACCTTCTACATATCAACAAGTAATCATGGTAAGTAATTTATTTAGTCAGAAAATTGTTTTTTTAGAAATGAACATATTTACGGACAACTGGATGTTTAAACAGAATATCTTTAATCATTTCAAAATTGGGTCAGGTCGCCGATCGATTTGTATGTACGACCGTTGGATCAATAGGCTATAAGCGGGAAAGCGATTAACTTTCTGATCAAATAGCCGTTTTCATGCAATAACGGAGAAATATTTTATATTTTTAGTCAGTAGGTACACGTTTTACTTGATAACCGTCCAGACATTTACCGTGACAATTTTTTTGAAAAATGTAACGCCTGAACACCTCAATTGAAATTTTTAAAAGTAATTTACTGATTTAACAAAAGGATTGTTTGTTGTTAAGTTTAACATTTGTTTGATCTTGTTTAGAGGGCAACCATTATTAATTGTTTATAATTGTTGATTGTGGAGAGAAGTTAAAAGGCAATTAACATTGTAATTGAACATGGATTGGTCTAAAATTTACGGGATATTTTGCAATATACATTCAATTTATATAATATCCTGTATTCATTAAAATTTAATTAGTTTCTTGGTAAATACTAGTACTGATAGTATACTAATTTTATAAAATAGTATAGTTTAGTCCAGGAACATTTTAATAATTAAGAACTTTTTTGGAGAAATGTGCTCTTTAATAGAAAGTTGATAATAGCCACGGAAAACAAATGTGCCGGCCTAACAACAGGAGAAAAGGACTATTCCGTACTCGAAAAATCATCATGATCATGCACCCTTCCAGAAAATCTAATGGTTGTTTACTGGTGTCCTATTTTCTTGGAAATGCATCTATACAAATCTATTTTACTTTTTAGCGGGAATGTATCAGTGTACACGTTGGACAGGCTGGAGTCCAGATGGGCAATGCCTGTTGGGAGTTGTACTGTTTGGAACACGGTATCCAACCTGACGGTCAGATGCCCTCAGACAAGACCATTGGTGGTGGTGATGACTCTTTCAACACCTTCTTCAGTGAGACTGGAGCTGGCAAACACGTACCCAGAGCTGTATTCGTAGATCTGGAACCAACTGTCGTCGGTAAGTTATTTTTTGCATTATACGTAACAGTACAAGGAAAATATCTAAAATACATAATATCATTGGTTCTTTTATTAAGTTATACTATTTTCTTAGAAATGTTTTTTTCTCTACTATAATTCTTGTGTGCTTCTACTGCCACGTACTGTATTCAAAAGCTATATTTCATTTCTCGTTAAGCTGAAACCTGAAACCAAATAAGACTCGGAAGTTATTTGATATTTAAGTAGTTTAGAAATTAAAGAAAACTATACAGCGAACATAAAAGCATGTTTTATGCGATTCATAAAAGATTATATTTCGTAGTTGTGAATATTTTATGAAAAAGAACATTTTGAGCATCAATCCTCGAAGAATCTAATCGATTTCAAAGTAGGATGTTACTGTAGCTATTCATCAGAAACTTGAAAACGTCGTTACTACTTTCCAATTAGGAGCAATAAATGACAGACATAATATAATCAGCTAAGGGATGATAAACGTTTACGCCAATGGTTTTGAATGATAAATAGTTATGCACGCACACACTCAGTCTTGATCAGTAAACGTTATCTCGTCAAGTTGAGGTCAATCATAAATATTAAATTTAGTTCCAGCCTCAAACATATGCTTCTCATGACAACTTGACAACAATGCATAAGAATCAATTTCATGGTTGTAGCTTAAAATGTAATTGCTTGATTGACTCTTTTATCAATTTTAATTCCTTTATGTTTCTGTTGTAGATGAGGTCAGAACTGGTACATACCGTCAATTGTTCCACCCAGAACAATTGATCACCGGCAAAGAGGATGCTGCCAACAACTACGCCAGAGGTCACTACACAATTGGAAAAGAAATTGTTGATTTGGTTCTCGACAGAATCCGTAAATTAGCAGATCAATGTACCGGTCTTCAAGGATTCCTCATCTTCCACAGCTTTGGTGGTGGTACCGGATCAGGATTCACATCACTCCTCATGGAACGCCTCAGTGTTGATTACGGAAAGAAATCCAAATTGGAGTTCGCCATCTACCCAGCCCCACAAGTCTCAACAGCTGTTGTTGAACCATACAACTCCATCTTGACCACCCATACCACCCTTGAGCACTCCGACTGTGCTTTCATGGTAGACAATGAAGCCATCTATGATATCTGCAGACGTAACTTGGACATCGAGAGACCAACATACACCAACTTGAACAGACTCATTGGACAGATTGTCAGTTCTATCACTGCCTCTCTGAGATTTGATGGAGCTTTGAACGTCGATCTCACCGAGTTCCAGACCAATTTGGTACCATACCCACGTATCCATTTCCCATTGGCTACATATGCCCCAGTCATCTCTGCAGAGAAGGCCTACCATGAACAACTCTCCGTTGCCGAGATTACCAATGCTTGTTTCGAACCAGCCAACCAGATGGTCAAATGTGATCCACGTCACGGAAAATACATGGCCTGTTGTATGTTGTACAGAGGTGATGTAGTCCCCAAGGATGTCAATGCTGCCATTGCAACCATCAAGACCAAGAGAACCATCCAGTTCGTCGATTGGTGTCCAACCGGATTCAAGGTCGGAATCAACTACCAACCACCAACTGTTGTACCAGGAGGTGATTTGGCTAAGGTACAGAGAGCCGTCTGCATGTTGAGCAACACAACCGCCATTGCTGAGGCCTGGGCTCGTCTTGATCATAAATTTGACTTGATGTACGCCAAACGTGCTTTCGTCCATTGGTACGTCGGAGAAGGTATGGAGGAAGGAGAATTCTCAGAAGCCCGTGAAGATTTGGCTGCTTTGGAGAAGGATTACGAAGAAGTTGGAGTTGACTCCGTAGAAGGTGAAGGAGAGGAAGAAGGAGAAGAATATTAAACATTTTCTTAAAAACTTAGATATGACAGAAAGTCGCCTTTTGGTTATTGTTAAATATTGTCTCAGGAACTTTTTAAAACAAATTTCAGGAGTGGAATGTTTATTTTATATATCTTAACACCAAAGAAGAAACCAAATTATCAAGTAAAAAAGAATAGAAATACCTAAAGTTATATTGTTGTCAATTTCTTGTATATTACTCCCTTAAAACGAGTTACAACAAAACATACTTTGGGTGCAATACGATAAGAAGGTATTTGCATTTATTTGAACGGTGCCAAAATATAACCACACAAAACAGAGTTGTACAAGAGTCTCGAGCATAATATCAATCAATATTATAGGAGCTGAAATTCCTAAGCAATATTCGAACGAAAATATAACGGCACAAAACATGCATGAAATATATATTTGCCACTGGATGTTAAGAAAACCACAACAAATCAACCCATGTAGAGCGAGGATGATTTAAAGTAGAATCATCTTTGAAATCACAATCCTTGGTATAAACAATTGTCTTTTCATTTTTAGCCTTGGCGTTGTCAGTTTGTTTTAGATTTATGAGTTTGACTGTCCCTTTGGTATCTTTCGTCCCTCTTTTTAACAAAGCAGTAACTTTGATTAGTTTTATAAAGTGTTTAAAAACCTATTTTAAAAATCTAACCATATGAATAAGCAGATGTGAAGGAACCACCCATACTCTATTTTTTCCAAATTCACTAGAGTGGAAACGCTGGAATGTTTCGAATTTTTGTTGGAAGTTTTATAATAGAAGATGAAGTTTTAACTAAATGCATCACATAAACTAAACATTGTTTGTTTAAAATTGAACAATGGACCATTAAAATGAGCACACGGTCAAAGGAACCCTACAAGACTCGCATAAGCAACTCTATATATACCGACGGCATCACCGCATGCATGACATGCAATTAATTAATTGTAGTATATCTGAGCAACTGAAAAAAAACCACAAAAACTTAGCATTACCATATGAACTTAGAAAATCCGGTCAACGTACGATGAAACCTTCCAAACAAAAATGAACACACACCATACAATCATGTTATACATCAATATAGTTGACCCATTGCTTCTAATATCTAAGAAACAACAAATTTTAAGCCACTATTTTTTTTTATTGATCAATTAATTTTGGAAATAAGGTAAGGGTTATATGAAACCTGCAAGACCGACGTGTACACCTTGCAATAATTCCATGTACCAAATTTAGTTGACACATTACTTATAGTGTCCGAGTAACGGACTAAAATACAAACACTTCACATAGTCTAATGAAAATCAGGTCGAGGTCGGATGAAACCTGTCAGATAGACTTGTATACTTGACAATTATTCCTTGTACCAAATATAGCTGACATATAATTGCTTATAGTATCGGAGAAACAGATCAAACCACGAACACCTAAACTTCATCACTTATCAATGAAACGAGGCCGAGGTCAGGTAAACTCTGGCTGACGGACAATAAAACTTTGTAAGGGTGACGTATACCATAAATATAAATTTACTAAATAAGCTCAAAACAATTGAAAAATTAATGCGAATGCGACAAAAAATATATAGTTTTAAGCAGTCGATCAACACCGAAAAAGAGGTACAAGAACAATAGACATTTATAAAAAATAAATAGAAAAAAAAAACATTATAGTGTACACCAACTTCGTCGTTGTCAGATTAGAATGCCCGTGTGTCGCATTCTGTGACTGCGATAAGACAAAAGAAACATAAATATGAAAATTGATTAAACGTTAAAAATGAAAAGAGTTCATTCCATTCCTTTATCTAATATGCTTTATGTTGGCATTTGAAACCACAAAGTGCAGGTTCAGTTACATCCGACGATATTAGCTCAACTTTTGGGAGGAAAAACCAAAGAACTATCAGTGGATCATCTGATTTAACCTTTTAAATGCAATGAAATAAAATGAAGTATAAACAGTGCACTCAATGAAATGTCTCGGTTGCTTCACTGATCATGAACTTGTTTTAGTACAAGTATCACACCCACTTAACAATAGCAAGAATCAAATGAAAATTGAACCAATGTCAGTTGCACCCTGCATGAGTCGAACAAGTACAAGTTTACAATCATTGTACACAAATATATAGTTGATTGTGTCTGGGAAACAAATTTAGCAACAAATCTTAACATTGACTCATGAAAATGAAGTACAGGTCAAAGGAACATGCATGTATATCTTACTATTCGACCCCTACACCCTAAATGGTTGGCCCAATGGGTATAAAAAAAATCAGTTTAAAAAGCCTTAACTCATCAGATTAATTGATACACATATAAATACATGTAACAAAATCACAGAGTGGATGTGACCGGGTACTTGTACATCCCCAAAACAAAAGACCAATATGTTGAATTAAAGATAAATTAAGAAATATTATAAAGCCGAAATATATGTGATTAGATGGAGAAAAAAATATACGTCGATTTTATTTTGGTGCGGTTGATCATATTTCTGGACTTATCTTCACCATGAACGATGCTGTAGAGGTCCGGACGAGCCTGTCTTGCCAAACTGGTCCGAGTCTACAGTTATCGTCATTTGATTTAAGCCCCAGTCCCACTAGACCACGATTGCACCACGCTCACCGCGATCTAAAAATAAATTCAGATCGTGGTGCTGTCGCGGTATGAGCGGCAGGAAAATGTAAATTTTCATTGCTTTCACGATGCTACTACGTCCTCATTACGCTTCTACAACGATCCCGCTACGATTATACCATGTTCTCACCGCGCTTATTCTGCGACCTCACTACGCTTATCAAGATCTTTCCACGCTCATCACGTTCTCACTACGACCATACCACGAGTTATCCGATTGCAACATGATCTTACCACGCTTCTACTGCGATTATAGCACGTGCTTACCACGATTCTCCTCTTGAAATAAAGATTATTTATTTATTTTTTATTTATTTACCATGTTCATACCGCGATCTTACTACGCTCTCAGCAATAACGTCAACATCGTGTTCCATACTAATACAGTTCCATTCCTTCTATTTCTGATTAATACGTAGATTTCTCGGAAACAATAGTTATGTCACCAAAATCTACTAGAACACGTGGGTGTGGTGGTGGGGGTTGATGTAGAGGCAGAGGGAGCTCTGATAGTAACGAATCCTGATCAAGTAGAAATTTCGGACCGACCAATCCAACCTAATTTACAACCTATTGCTGGTCCATAAAGCTGAAATGACGATATTTTAGTGAACGGTAGCCGAGAGATGACACAGATGTGTCAATAGATATAGGAAGATGTGGTATGAGTGCCAATGAGACAACTCTCCACCCAAGTAATAACTTTTAAAAGTAAACCATTATAGGCCAAGGTACGGCCTACAACACGGAGCATTGGTTCACACCGAACATTAAGATATAAAGGGCCCCCAAAATTACTAGTGTAAAACCATTCAAACGGGAAAACCAACGGTCTTATCTATATGAAAACGAGAAGCATGGTTGAGTCGTTAGAGAAAATGGACAAGAGGTCCCAATTACATAAAGACAAACAAAACCTGGAGAGATTTAATATATTTTATGTGAAAATGACAATAAGAATATTGGTCGTAGTATGAACGTAGTCAGGTCGTAAGAAGAGCGTGATGAGGACGGCAAGGGCGTGCTAGAATCGTACTTTGGTCGTGAACAGCGTGGTATAGTCGTAGTGGAAGCGCAGTTGGGTCGCGGTGAGAACGTGATAGTCGTAGTGAGGTCGTAATAACGTCGCTGTGAGCTCGTAGAGCAGTTTCTCCGAATAGAATCACGCTTTCGCTACGCTCTCGCTACGATGGTACAGCGACCTTTGCGATCTTTCTACGATCTTATTGCGCTCTCACTACGGTTCTACTGCGACCTGATTTCGCCACGACCGCACCACGATTGTTTTGAACATGTTCAAAGTTGGCCACGCTCATCACGATCTTGAAGACCTCACCACGACCGTGATACGACCTTAAGTCTGACGTCGCGCAAAATACTGGTGATAATAACGTAACGTCGGAAATATAGCAAAAAGCCGTCTTATTTTCTTGTTTTTTACGTAACGTTTTTCTAATGTGATTTCTAATGTGTAAGCATTGATTCATTCAGGTTTTTTTTCATGGGAATATTTTTTTTCAGTAAAGATATTCATGTATATTTTATTTAACGAAAAATGTATATATATATATATATATATATACAACTCGTCTAAACATTATGTTTAGACGAGTTGTATATACATTATGTACACAGCCATGTATCACCATCATTGATGGCGATCCGATGGATACATCTGTTGTAGGGTTGTCACTGACTCAGACGTACTTATATATATATATATATATATATATTATATTTTTTAATTATAAGCAGAGCCACGTTGAATCATTTCATTTGAATCGGAAAGGTCTACTAAAATATTTTATGAGTGGCTAAACAACAGTGCATGATGTTTTATAATTTAATTCTTATTTCAATCCAAATTGTCCAATACAGAAAGAATGTCTAGATGGGTGTCCTCTGAAATAGTTATACGATAAGAGGCATCTACATCAGCAAGTATGTATAGCAGAGATTTCGTCGGTACCAAAGCAGTCTTTGTCTTTAAAAGTTTATATTTTAACGGATCATTGTCACTGATTTTGTCATAATAATGACCCCGGAAAACCTCGAATCCAGGGGGATATGTAGCACCCCAGCTGTCACTCTCTGCTGAATTCAATACGTGTGAACCTTTGGAAATTTTCATTAAATAATAGTCAAAGTTATCATCGTCGGTTTTGACAGCCACAACAGAGTTTATGGATACCAAATCTGATATGTCTTCTGAAAGAATGTCAGTGTCTTGTGCTACTTCTTCTTCGTTAGAAGTTTGTGTTATTTCGCGTGGCTTAATAGTTTTCTTTACCCCGGTATTTTCTACATTTAAACAGTTAAGATAATTCCCCAAAATGCATTGATCGCACGTGTAACAAGAGAGATCGGAAACAATGATTTCATTACATGTACTAGTAAAAACATGATGTATTTGTCTATTTTGCTGGATCGGCTTAAATATTTTGGAATTGTGTCTATCAATTGAGTCCACATATCGAAATACCCTTCTTTTAAATAATGCACTTCTTGGCTTTTTAAGGCTACTTTCGCAGAACGTAAATAAATCCTTCGCATTCTGAATCACTGTATTGCCACGTAGAACAGATATGTCCGCCTGTCTTTTTATAAATCCCCCCGCGGCATCTTGAGGCCCTTTTGCATGGCTTGTTTCAAAGAAATTTCTATGGAATGTTTTATATCCCAAATCAGGGATGGCAGTAGATAAACTTCCTAAACAGTGCCGCGATTTATATTGGCTAGAACAACCGTCTGTGAATTCATGCATATGATCAACTGTGTATGATATTGAATCTAAATATTCCTTAACTTTCTTTTGGACATATTTTGTAAAATCATTATCATGTTGCAGGTCCGGGGAAATTACGAAAAAATGTTCCGTAATTATTTCCGGAAATTCTTCTGTACTGTCTATACCATCGTATTCTAAAATGGCGTGTCGGTGCATGACGGTTACATGAATGCTGCATTCAGTTCTTTGGAAGTAATTGGATTGGATTTCTTCTTTCTCGACACAGCGATAATTTTCCGAATAATCGTGGATGCATATGCAATGATTGACTGGCAAGTTCTGAACAAGACTTTTAAGTTGATTGCTTTGCCAGTTTGATCGGTGCTGGTGAGCGGGGAAAGTTTCGAGAAGCTTTTTTAAATTGAGAAACATTTCGTTTACGCTAGTTTTCTTTTTTATCAGGGTCAGTCGGCGCCTTACATTTTTACCCTTCGATTTTTCAGTTATATATTCATATTTTTGCCATTCAACAGTTGAAGACGACTGTGATTCGTTGGGTGAAAGTTTGAAATTACCAACGCCGCAAAGGCTACATTTTCGGTCAAGACAATTTTTTCTATAAAATCCATTTACTTTTGGACATAGCGTAATATGTATAAGGTCTGACATTTTCTCAAATACGGGATAGTCACTTTCTTGCGAATCGGTTTCCCTGTCACACGATTTTCTGAACTTCATACATGCTTTGAAAACAAGGTTTGCTTCCACGTGATATCTACAACAGCATGTATTTCTATCTTTTTCAGATGCAGGTCTTACGAAAAACGGTCGAAGTTTCTCAAATGCTCTTTGTCCAATTTTAATTTCCGGATATTTGGCGACAAAATCTAAATACGCATCAGTTTGTGTTTTTTCCAGCACGTGTGTCATATGCGAAGTATATAAGTTTGGTCCCAATCGTTCTCTTTTGATATCGGATTTGTTGCCGGTCGGGTGTGATATGCCATCAGAGAGCCAAAAGTTATAAACTGTTTTCTTTGTTTCTTCTGAAATGGAATCTTTTCTTGTTTTCTGTTGCGTAAGAGCCCATGCAGACGATTCACTTTTAAGAATTCTAGACCTAATACGCTGGCCTCCAGCAACCCTTCTTGCTGGCAAACCTAAATTTTTACACAGTTTAATTTTACCTCTCGAGTTTGCTAAATTTTCCCCGCTGATTGATGCAGTAACAGAATTCATTACCGAACGTGCATTCTTAGATCGCTTTAATTTTGTAGATTTTATTATTTCTTGAATATCTGCAACGACGGCCATTTCAACTGGCGAAACTGAATGTTTCAGATTAGCTATTGTTGGCGATCGAGGGGATCTGCGGGCCAAATAAGTCGATATAACTGCGCATCGTTTAGATGGAGATTTTGGTAAACCTTCTTTAAATTTTCTTAGGGCTCTGGCCTTTTCCATTCTGTTTTTGAAAACATTTGAACCTTCTGGTACAACAAGTGACATTGATGAAAGTTCTACATTTTTTTTACCTCTGTGTTTACGGACATTCATTTTATTTTTCAGTTTTCTTTCATTTATTTTCTTAGATTTCTCCCTTTGTTCTCTCTTTTTTCTTGCATTAATCGTTTGACTATATGTTTTTGTCTCGCTCTCTTTATTCTTGTACAACTTTCCATAAGATTTTCTACTCGTTTCATTTTTCTGAAGCCTTTTTCGTTCTCTGTTCCTAATAAGTATTTCCTTAGCCGAAAGTTTACTTTTTTTTCTGTTATTCATATTTCTGAAAGCATATTTATATTTGAATGTACACAAAATTTTGGTCTGATTTTTTTAAGTCCGATTATTTTAATTGATTGTTGGTTTATAAATACATTCAATAATTAAATATGAGTCTTTTTTGTCTCGTGTTTTATTTTTTTGGAACTAATCATTCTCCTGAAACACCAGAGATCATTTCGGTTGTTTGAAGGGATTGGTGCCTCTTGTTTTGTCTACGAAAATTATCTAATATGGTAACTCTTCTTTTAGATTGTTCCAGAACTTCCTAAAGTCAAATCATTTTTTACGAATTTTAATATAGAATAATATTTTTATTTCATTAAGGGAGCAACCATTTGATTTTAATGGGGGGGGGGGGGGGGGGGGGGGGGGTGCTAGGATGAAAAATTTTGTCCGGCATTTTTTTTAGTTGTTATCTCGGTCCTGCCTTTTTATTTTCACTATATTTGGTCCTGCCTTTTTTTACAAGTTTATCCTGGGTTTGTTTGCCAACTGCTCATCCTGCCCTTTTAACCCCACCGCAGTTCGCGCCTGTCCTAAGTCAGGTACCTATAGCTTTTGTTAGTCTTTTATATTTTTTTACTTTTAGTTCATCTCTGTGTTTCGAAGTGAAGAGTGGCGTCCATTTTCTTGATCTAGTATACATTAGGATTTCGGGGCCTACTCAAGACCTCCCCTGGGTGCGGGATTTCTCGCAAGTTGAAGACCCATTGGTGGCCTTGAGCTGTTTTCTACGTTTTGGTCGGGTTGTTATCTCTTTGACATATTCCCCGTTTCCATTCTTATTCATTTTTTTTACACTCAAAACCCCTGTCCTCCCTCTTTTTCAAATTTCATTCTAGCCCCCCCCCCCCCCCCCTTAAAAATCAAATGGAAGCTCCCTAAGGCAAAAACATGCCCATATCGTTTCATGTTTGGAGATCGATTCTTTACAAGTTCTTCTTATAATTTCTTTTGCGTATTGACTCTGTGTGAAATATGACGTTTCATTATTTTTCGACGTTTTTTGTCTCATTGGACATTTTTTCTGATTTTTCTTTTCTTTATTTGCGAAAAGGATAAAATATAAAAACAGCCAGTATTTATATTATCATGTTCAGTATTTGTTGTAATTTTTGAAATCTGTATCAGTATTTTTCTTCTGATTTAATCGCGATACATCGTAGATCCCGAAATCGTCAAAATGGAATATTTGTTTGGATTTCAGATGATACGGGACATTTTTTCTGATTTTAAATTTTTTCAATAGTTTTTTTTTAAAACAAGTAAACTCAAAAAGTTTGGTACCAATTTAAACAGAAATGTTTGTAATTTATAAATTATAAATATAAACGATATCCTTTTAAAATTACCTTCAGTATATGAATTTGATCTTCAAAGTTTGCAGTTGGAGTCTAGATTATTTGTCACCATTACAAGATCAAAAAGTTGCTATGACGTCATTTTTCTACATGTATGACGTCATATATGTAAGTAAAATTATGTAATTCAAAACTTTACATATGGTTCTTAATTCCTTCCAAATGAGAACTACCTTTGGCTACTCAATCCATATTTCATTCTCAAAAATGTTTGGAGATCTCAATGTTCAATGTTACGCATTACACGGCAAAATTGCCTATTTCATAAAATTTAGCGCTTCAAATCGAAACCTATTCGTGAAAAAAATATCATGAAAAACAGATATTTTGTTGCCATTAGATTGGGTAACGAAAATTATTTAGCGATTCTGCAAATTGTTGCGTCCTAAACGGACAGTTAGCCTTTTCGCCGATTTTTCTCGAATCACCTTCAAATTGTCACCAGTATCTTGCGCGACGTCACTGCGATCTACACGATCGTACTACGATCATCAAAATTTGTATTTTTTCACAGATCGTGATCGTGGCCTAGTGGGGCTGCGGTATTAGGAATTATAGTCTCTAGTGCATGTAAACAGTGTATAACTTGCAAATTTTTTTCATACATTTTCCCAATGTACATCTTGATATTTATGCATGAAATATTAAGTAAGGGGATAAAATTGCATGTAAAAAAAATGGGTGCTGAATCTTTATGCTTAGTAGTCATTTGGCCCAGTTACAAAAGATCAAAATAAGAATGTCTGAAGCTGTCAAACTGAATTTTAAACCGCCTTAACACAGAATTTACCATATTTTGTGTTAGAGCTGGTAGACTAGCTTTTCTAGGTGCGAATTTTTTTGATATGAATTTATTGTCCAAAAGAAATGCACTACGAAATAACTTTTCTCGGGCCCACTGGATTTATGTATAAAGAAGAAGATGTGATATGATTGCCAATAAGACAACTTTTACAAGAGACCAAATGACACAGTAATTATAACAACTTTAGGTCACGATATGACCTTCATTAATAAGCAAAGCTCATATACCGCATAGTCAGCTATAAAAGGCCATTAAATGACAAATAAAAATCAATTCATACGAGAAAACAAACGGTCTAATACATGTATCAAAATGGTTTACTTTTACAAATTGTGACTTGTATGGAGAGTTGTCTCATTGGCACTCGTACCACATATGAAATGGGGACCAAAAAATTAAATTCTTAATACACAGTTTGATCTAGCATAAATATCAAAGAATCCAAATCATTTATGTTGTTTTTATTAAGAGATCAAACAAAGTTTACTTTCGAACCATTTGGACCCCGCAATGAGAACTAGTTTAAAAGCAGGCCAAAACTCCAAAATCAATCACATTATTTTTCAAGTATGAAACCTTATGGTCATGACATATTCATAAATATCCACAGACTTATACTCAAGTGATTGTTTTGAAACTAGAAAATCATTGTTTTTGCCCTTGCACCCAAGACGGTGTGGGTCATAACACCCAAAATCATGATCGCAACCATTCATTTGATGTATGGAACCTTGTGCTTCAATTCTGTATAGATCAATACACTTATACCCAAGTTATTGTCCTGAAACAAGAAACTGCTTTATTTTGGCCAGTCATCCCTAAACAGATAGAACATTAACCCCAAAAATTAATCCCAACCTTCCTATTGTTTTATAGAACCATTTGGTACACTTTCATAGAGATCCATACCGGCACTTATACCTAAGCCAGAGACATATAATACAATTTGTATTATATGTCTCTGCCTAAGCTATTGCCTAGAAACCAAAATGCTTCAGACGACGACCGTGACCGGACGACATCGCCATACCATTATACGGCCGCACATATTTGGCGGACGTATTTGAAGTAGTACACAATTGTAATTTATGGGCAATAACTCTTACTAGTAAGAATTTGACTGTTATTTTTCGTCATTTTCAGATTTTTGTAGGTCTTGTTTCACTGATTAATTAATCTTAGTGTTAAGTTTTTTTATCCACCATTTACAAAAATAACATTTTCCAGATTACGGTTTCAGTGATATTGATTTTGCTTTAACACGCGAATAACTTTAACAATAGCAGTGTTTGAGAAGTTTTACAATGATCGGAGAAAAAATACCGTAGGAACGAAACGGAACTCTGATCTTTTGCACACAAAATGAAACGTTGGACATTACGTTTTTGTTTAAAAATGGGATAATTCAGTGTTATAATTCATGGTATTTTAAATTTCGGTTCTTTTTTTTTCTTTAATTTCAAGTCTAATGTGATGAATTCAATCAGAAATCACTGTATTTTTTATCGAACTGACCAGTCTACGTATTTATTTTTTATGCTAATCTATAGCAAAATGGAATTGGTACCACCTCGTGCGCAACGTATATGTAAAGTTTCTCTTTTTTCCTTACAGTTTTCATAATTGAGTGGAGATGTGTGGGGTGTTTTTTTTTTTTAAGTTAACGGATAAATCTCCAATATATTTGTGACGGGATTGCTTCCCTTAGAAAACTTAGTAGATACTTAGTCAGCCGTAAGCGATTGAGCTAAGGAAGTACTTCTTTAGCTCAGTCGGTTAGCGCGCTGCCTTGTAACACAGAGGTACCGGGTTCGAGTCCCGGTGGAGACAAGCAATTTTGTAATGAAATTCGTGCTCTCCGGTTACATATTAAAAGAAAATAGACAATACATGTACTTTGAAGGTTCAGAAATTAGATTAATCTTTGGAAACGCAGACAATGCTTAAAGTTTGAAGTTTTTTTCGCATGAAATGCATCAAATATGACTGTACACACAGAAAAACAAATAAAAGGCTTGATTTTTGAAACTAGTCTTTTCTTAAAAATGTTATTACGTACACTACATATATATATTGAATGCTTCTTGTGATTTAATTATGTTGGAAAAGCGTTGAACGTTTCCACATTTTAGTATGTGGAGATATAACTGAATTATTTATTGTGTTTCGAGTATCATTTAATTGTGAATACTAAATCGTATCTTGGAGACTAATTTTATTCCCGTTTGAACATTTGGTAAACTGTGATTAAAGCGAGATAACTCTAATTTAAATATGTTACTGCCAATCAATTTTATAATTATTCTTGTCACCTGTCGGTAGATGCGTCTTCTTCTTAACAGAAGTTCTTTTGGAAACTTAGAAACAATGCTATATCTGTTCCTTTAGGAACACATATTTTACATACACTTACCCTGCAATGCGTCATGAAAAAATACTGTTAAAATAGTTTTCCAGCAGACTTCTTTCAAGTTAATGTTTACTAAACTTCTATTCCATGACAAAGGCAACTTGCTTTGCACAGGAAAACGCGTATTTCCACGGACTTTAATACAGAGATTTTCTTTCAAAATTTTCAAAATAAGACTCACTCTATGATGTGCTAGTGTTTATTGTTTACATTGTATTTGAATTCAGTGGTCCATATTTATATTTGTTACCAACCAATATCTTGCTCAGAGACAGATATACACATGTATATATACAACTCGTCTAAACATCAACCCAACAATGTTAGATCTGTAAATTTGCTTTCGCAAATTTTTGGTTCTTCCCTCGCCGGGATTCGAACCCATGCTACTGTGATATCGCGACACCAAATCGCCTGCACTGCAGCCGTCCCGCTAGACCACACGACCACCTGGGCTCTCATTAAAAGAGCTTTCGCTGGTCGTGTGTTACCTTTCCTCGTCAGTTTTAATCTAGCGGCGTACTACAGTACATGATATATAAGGCATGAAGATGTTATTGTTACAGATCAGCTAAATTATCTATAGTAAAGGATCCTACAAATTAATGTAATATACAGTCACAGAAAATAATTATATTTATAAGTACGTCTGAGTCAGTGACAACTCTACAACAGATGTATCCATCGGATCGCCTATATATATATTTGTACGTCTGAGTCAGTATATAATTATTTTCTGTGACTGTATCTTGCATTAATTTGTAGGATCCTTTACTATATATAATTGAGCTGATCTGTAACAATATCATCTCCATGCCTTATATATCATGTACTGTAGTACGACGCTAGATTAAAACTGACGAGGAAAGGGAACACACGACCACCGAAAGCTTTATTATTCTGAAGCCCAGGTGGTCGTGTGGTCTAGCGGGACGGCTACAGTTAAAACTGACGAGGAAAGGTAACACACGACCACCGACAACTTTATTATTGTGAAGCCCAGGTGGTCGTGTGGTCTAGCGGGGCGGCTACAGTGCAGGCGATTTGGTGTCACGATATCTCAGTAGCATGGGTTCGAATCCCGGCGAGGGAAGAACAAAAAATTTGCGAAAGCAAATTTACAGATCTATTGTTGGGTTGATGTTTAGACCAGTTGATTATGTATATATATATGTCTCTGTCTTGCTTTATAAATATTGATTATTAAATTGATACAAGTGGATCATCGGATTTATCCAATCGAGATAGTTATCCGAGCCTGGGCGAGGACTTTAAAATTTATAATTTAACTATCGGGATTGGATAAATCCGATAATCCACGCGTTACTATGTAATTATCTGTTTCTCTAATGATTAAAAGACCATTTTTCTGTCTTTCTAAACCAAAAGGGATATATTTCCATAGAATTAGAGAAACTTGTTTAAAGGAAATCATTGCTACATTGCATGCATTAATCATCTATCAAGCAGAACTTTTCCATTTTTAGCATTGAAACAACAAAGGTTTACTTATAATAATCTTAAACCATGAAAAAGATGAAACCGGTTAGTTGGGATATGTTTTCTTTACAATTAGTCTATACAGCATATATTGGTGACCTATCGCTTATGGTTTCCAAGATAGCAACTCAGTGACCACGAAAACTTGAAATGAGATAAAGGTCAGGTGAACCCAGTCGGACAGACACGTAGATATTGCAAGGAACAAATAAACAAAAAATAGTTACATGGTACTATTACAGAGTCGCGAGAACCTTTATATGACAGATCGACATACAAGATATGGGAACAAATGGTATGAAGCATCCAGGTCTACATTAAGCTTTATTCAAATTGTTTAAGCCATCGCTGGATTGTAATCCGTCTAACAACTGTCACAAGCACTACTTGCAATCTGAAAGTTTTTCACGAAAATTTTCTTATCTTTTTTTTTAAATTGTCCATCTTTAGTGACCATTGATTTTGTTACTAGTCCTTAATATAAATCTATATAAGTATCTCATAAACTTAACATGATCTTATAAAATGAGATCAATGTCATATAACCCAAACATGAAATCCATGGACATCTTACACTCATTCAACACTAGTACACAAAATATAGTTTATCTATTCCTCATATTTTCTTGGAAGGCAAACTTTACACGGAAAATTCAAAAAACGGGAAGTCTGCAAAAAACTAAAATAAACGGGGAATGTTTCCCTATGGACACAGATGATGCCCCGTTTGCATACATTATAAAGGGACATAACTCAAGAAAAATAAGTGACGCTATCCAAATTTGTACTTCTGGTTGTTGCGGAAATCAGCATTTGGTTGAGGCAAATTACGTTAGAGAACGGAAACTACAAATTGGCAATTTTTTCGTTTATAAAGGGCAGAACTTGACAATGGTTTAAAGTGACCCCACCAAAATTCAAACTGTGGAAATAAGCAGTGTACAAATTTGATAATATTTGGTTGAGGCAAACTTAGTCAGTGGAGAACGGAACTAAAAATTTGGCTATTTTTTCTATTTATAAAGGGCATAACTCTAGAACGGTTAAAGTGACGTTGTGGTAATTAGCATTGTGTATAAATAGGTTTCATAAAATTTTGTTGAGGCAGTTGGCACTACCAAAATTTGTACTTTCTCAGAGTTTTGTGGTAATATCATTAGTACAGTGTATCTAGTTCGCAATATTTGGTAGTCAAAAGTTTTGTGAAAGAAACAAAAAAAAATATTTCCATTTTTGAAGGGGCATAACTCTACAACTACCAAATTTAAAATTTGATCCGTGTTTTGTGTAACGTTTAAGGATTAAGGCAAACTAAAGATAGCAATTTTTCAATTTATAAAGGTGTACAATTCTAGAATTGAACAAATAATCAAACTTGATCAGTGCCTTGTGTACAAGTTTCATAACATTTGGTTGAGGCAAACAAAAGAACGTAAACCATCTTTAGAACGTACAGACGTATAAAGGTAACTAAATGCGGCCATCCTCTACAGATGGGGTACAACAAACTTGCCACTGATCAATAAAAATAAGGTCAAGATCAGACTATACCTGCCAGACTGTCTTGAATTCATTCCATACATCAAATATAGTTCACTTATTTCCAATAGTTGCAATTTTTCCATTCTCAAAGAGGCACAACTCTAGAATGGTTAAAGACTAAAAGTTACAACCAAAATTCAAACTTGAACTGTGTTTTGTGCTTATAAGCATTGTGTATAAATTTTATAACATTTGGTTGAGGCAAACTTGAGCTTGAGAACAGAAACATTTTTTTTTGCAATTTTTTCAATTCATAAAGGGACATAACTCTAGAATGGTTAGAGAGACACTACTAAAATTCAGACTTGATCTGTATATTGTGGTAATAAGCAAGGCATACAAATACTCGATTAGAAGGCACTTTAATTATTTCAAAATTGCAATATACAACAAATTTCAGGAGTGGGTTTATTAATTAAAGTGAAGGGCAAATAATTTGTTTCCATTTCCTACCATCCAGTACCTAACCACTACTGGTTTTCCTTTCAAGTTGTAGAAATCTGCTCGATATTTGCCCTTTTAATAAGTATGAATTTTGTGATTTAAGGAGCTTTAGCCTTATATAGCTTGCGCTTTATTTTTCTCATTGTTGAAGGCCTTAAAGTCGTCTCATTGGCTGTACTTTTACAATTTCTTACTTGGATGGAATACAGGATAGTTTGCTTGTTTATGTACAACATCTTGTACCCATATATTAGTATGGCGTTCATTAACACTGAACTAGTATATATTTGTTTAGGGGCCAGCTGAAGGACGCCTCCGGGTGCAGGAATTTCTCGCTACATTGAAGACCTGTTAGTGATCTTCTGCTGTTGTTTTTTCTATGGTCAGGTTGTTGTCTCTTTGACACATTCCCCATTTCCATTCTCAATTTTATTCAAATCAGGGTATGCTGAATAACCTTCAAGCTTCTTCTATGGACTAAAAGATCTGCTCTTTCACAGGATTTTAATATGTTAAATGCATTTAAAAAAGAAACTAATAATCATTCTCAGAATATTTTTTTCTTCATAAAAATCTTAATTGCACAGATAACATTGCACATTTTTTTAATATCTTATGATTGTTTTTGATTATTTGGCAAGAAGTTAAGTTAATATTCTTCCTCTCCTTCCTCTTCACCTTCTACGGAGTCAACTCCGACTTCTTCGTAATCCTTCTCAAGAGCAGCAAGATCTTCACGAGCTTCTGAGAATTCTCCTTCCTCCATACCTTCTCCGACATACCAATGGACGAAAGCACGTTTGGCGTACATCAAGTCAAATTTATGATCAAGACGAGCCCAGGCCTCAGCAATGGCGGTTGTGTTGCTCAACATGCAGACGGCTCTCTGTACTTTGGCCAAATCACCTCCTGGTACAACAGTTGGTGGTTGGTAATTGATTCCGACCTTGAATCCGGTTGGACACCAATCGACGAACTGGATGGTTCTCTTGGTCTTGATGGTTGCAATGGCAGCATTGACATCCTTGGGGACAACATCTCCTCTGTACAACATACAACAGGCCATGTACTTGCCGTGACGTGGGTCACACTTTACAAGCTGGTTGGCTGGCTCGAAGCAAGCATTGGTGATTTCAGCAACAGACAATGACTCATGATAGGCCTTCTCTGCTGAGATGACTGGGGCATAAGTAGCCAAAGGGAAATGGATACGTGGGTATGGCACCAAATTGGTCTGGAACTCAGTGAGATCAACGTTCAAAGCTCCGTCAAATCTCAGAGAGGCAGTGATAGAACTGACAATCTGTCCAATGAGTCTGTTCAAGTTGGTGTATGTTGGTCTCTCAATGTCCAAGTTACGTCTGCAGATATCATAGATGGCTTCATTGTCAACCATGAAAGCACAGTCGGAGTGCTCAAGGGTGGTATGGGTGGTCAAGATGGAGTTGTATGGTTCAACAACAGCTGTTGAGACTTGTGGGGCTGGGTAGATGGCGAACTCCAATTTGGATTTCTTTCCGTAATCAACACTGAGACGTTCCATGAGGAGTGATGTGAATCCTGATCCGGTACCACCACCAAAGCTGTGGAAGATGAGGAAACCTTGAAGACCAGTACATTGATCTGCTAATTTACGGATTCTGTCGAGTACCAAGTCAACAATTTCTTTACCAATTGTGTAGTGACCTCTGGCGTAGTTATTGGCGGCATCTTCTTTACCTGTGACTAGTTGTTCTGGATGGAAAAGTTGTCTGTATGTTCCTGTTCTTACTTCATCTGCAAAATAAAATAACATTTTAAAATTTGATCTTAAAACTTTCATGTACAAGAAGAGCTTGATATAGAGTATAGATAAAAGTATACCTAAAGACCCTGTTGACCTATAGATGGCTCCTGGTAATGTGTTGTTTGGTTTAAGTCTCCTTGATGTATTATATTGTCCATCTACACCACATTCCCCCTTATGTATAATACTAGACTAGTAATAATTGATGTTTCACTTAATAATTTTTTTCACTTTTTTTCTTTCTTTGTTTGAAGGCTATTTATAATGTACATGTATTATATATTATCTAGTGACTAAGTGGTTTTTAATATAAAAATACTGTAGTGAGATTGTTTAAATGTTATTCTTTGTGTGTATCTATGCTTTTATTGACTATTATTCATAATTGAGCTTTCTTTAATAAAATATTCTTGTTAATTTGTAAGCTAATACACATCCTCAAAAAATATATAAACTCTCATAGTACAATCCTTGACAAAATGATTTTTTTTTTTATTATTTCCTCCTGTTTGAAAAATATGGTATGTACATGTTATTACTCGGGTCATCTTTGTGTGCATACTTGCACACGAGAGCATCATCATCATACATGTCCATACTTGATGCTCGTATGCACACAAGGAATACGTAAAGTAAGATTGTTTTATTTTGCTTGTATTTTACAGTATTTAAGGACTTGTACTGCCATTTTGTCACAATTGGTGCAGGGAAACCCTGTAGTTTTTTTTTAATTCATCCCCGTTTATATAATTACATGTACACAACCAGCTTGTATAAGGATCAATCTTCTGAACGTTTTATTTTATTTAAGTAGCTATCAGTTTCCCACATTTGATAGACACTACCTCAGCACTTCACAAAATTACAGAACATATATTTCTTCATAAGAAAAGGTTTAAACTGGTGTCAACCTACCTACTACTGTTGGTTCTAGATCTACAAATACAGCTCTGGGTACGTGTTTGCCAGCTCCAGTCTCACTGAAGAAGGTATTGAAAGAGTCATCACCACCTCCAATGGTCTTGTCAGAGGGCATCTGACCGTCAGGTTGGATACCATGTTCCAAACAGTACAATTCCCAGCAGGCATTGCCCATCTGGACTCCAGCCTGTCCAACATGTATACTGATGCATTCCCTCTGGAAAAGAAAACGAGATTATCAATTTCTATTGGCATGTTGGTAGTCATTTTGTTTTGTTTTTTATCAGCAAAAGGATTTAAAGTGTCTGTTGTTTCAAGTCTTCAGGTCTATCTGAACTTTTTTATTTCACATTTGGGCAGCTAATTTCTAGGTACAATAGGGTTACGGCAAACTCAAGTTTTCTTTTCTATGGCCTATTGTAACAATTGAACTGCTTCTTTGTTTGAATTCATGCAGGAATACCCCCCCCCCCCCCCCCCCCCCCCAAAGTTTGTTTAAATACCGTAAATAAAGTATGTACACAGAAAGGAAGATTATCATATTTTTCATAGATAAATGACGTATTTCTGATGTGAACCATGACATAATGGTCTAAAAATATGTTATAAATCAGGTGTGTCCTTAATCTCATTATCATTTATAATTATGAATCATCGTTCCATTGACCAGTAGGTAGTACTTCAGTGGTCTAGCTCACTTAGCTTAATCACGGAAAGTCAATAAAATTATACTTTGATCCTAACCTTTTAAAATCCGCATTTCCTGATTTCGCCAACATCATTAAATTATGCTGTATAAAATTCGAACAAGGAAATATGAAAATGAAACAAATTGAAATCCAACAAATATGAGAAAGAGGAATACAGACCCACCACTCTACACAATTAACGAGTCAATTCGCTGCTTCAACTAAAACAAACTTGATAAAGATGCTACTTCCCTCCAAATACCACAGTTTTTTATTCAAGCATCATGGCGCATTTTCCACATCACTCACACATGTTCATGACTCATTCATTCAGAGCCGGTTTGACGAATCATTTATACAAATAATGAAGTAAATGTAAAACAGTTAAATAAATGCTTAAATAGTTACTTACCATTTTGGTTGATCTAAACTTTGACTAAGGTGGAAAAACGTAAAAATGTGTAAAGCCTGACCGAACAGTAATGAGTCCACAGGATTTATCTGATGATGGAGCCGGCATTTTCATTTTTATATGAATTCTTTAAGGCGCGACGTAGTGCCCTCTTTATGTTTGTTCGGACTTTATCATTATCAAACATCTTATTTTAAACTTCCGAAAGTAAAATGACATCATGTGGGCGGGATTAACACAGTTACGTTGCTTGAAGTGCTCTTAATTTGCATAAAATATTTTATTTGGACGAATCTATGTATTGATGCTGCAGGGGAAACAGTTATATCAATAATTCAGAATTGTAATTTTGAACATCATTCAAGTGTCGTACTCAATATTTAATTATAATCTGACCACATACTAATATATATATAATAATAAGATTCACGAAATTATATCAGAGACATGAAGAATTTGTATAAATCCTTGGTAAGACCAGAGACATGGATCTCTCTAAAACAATTGTAAAGTCTCTTAAGAAATATAAAACAAATATATTTTAACTTCATTATTATTTTTTTTATGATACTTCTTTCGATTTTGTATCTTCTGTTATTTTCCATAGGTACTTTGGGATATGACATTTTTTTTAACACCTCCCCCTTTTTCAAATCCGTTACCTATGTACTTTTATTGAATATGAACTTTAAGTAAAAAATTTAAATTGAATTGAATTGAATATCCTTCTCGTAAAGCAGTTTTAAACTCCAGAAGCAATGGTGCACACATCAGATTTGTTTATGTTAAGAACCCTATAACATATACAGCACAAAAAACATCTTTATTTTATTTGGTATTTGAATATTCCAAAGTATGACATTAAAAAGTCTTATGCATATACATGTATATATGCACTTGCATGAGGTCGATTCTATCCGACGCAGCTCATTAAGTTTAAACCCGTATCTGCCCGCCATTTAGCCTTTAGGTTATGAAATGAACTTGGAGGAGTGCGTAAGGACCAGAATTTCACACATTCATCATGTATATTCAAAGGATAAGACAGCCAATACACAAGTATCTAATGCCAAATTATAATGCGCAAGTCAAGAACGATATTGTGTTTCAACTTAAATTTGTTATTTACAAACATATACTACTATAATAATAAATTTAAAACGAACAATTATTTAAGTTGTTACACTCAAATGTTTTTGGCCTGCTGTCTCTTTAGATTATTCTTTCTTTGGGGGAGGGGGGGGGGGGGGGGTGTCAATGTGGTATCATAACCCCCATACAAATTTACTAAGTATGTGTCATTTTTGGTAAGTAAAGAGGCAAACAATTATGATTTATAACGAAAACGTGACACTATTGTTCAAATTATTGGTATAGCCAAAAGAACATTTTAAAATCATTGTAGTCGCCAATCATAATCATATGTTCTGTTATAAATAACCTGAGGGTCAATAAAGTGGAATGTTTATATTGTTATACAGGTCTAGGGGACATGTTTCGTTTTATCTTATGACATCTTCTTAGATTATCTTTACCGGAATTCGTTATCCATGGCAATCAGGTTTTCTACAAACGCATTTTTTTAAAAATCGGCTTATGTAGTACGAAAGATAACTCTAACATATTTTTTCTTTCTTTAATATTTTTATGATGGGAGGAAATTCTATATATAATGTTGATGCACAATAGCTGAGTGTATTTCAAAGACCAAAATTTCGGTTTTATTTTAATTACTAGTATTCTGTTTGAAATATGTGGGATTTTGGTGAGTCAAACCAGACTTATGACTTTTCCTGTTTGAATTAAAGTACACTAGTCATTTTGGGGCCTTTTGTAGCTTGCTGCTCGGTGTTAACCAAGTTAGGCTCAGTGTTAAAGGCTGCACATTGACATAATTATAATGGATTACTTTTTCCAATTATGATTTGGATGGAGAGTTGTCATGATCATTGGCACTCATACCACTTCTTCTTATAGTTATCATGTCAGATACAATGATGATAGTATAATATATCTCTGGTCAAAAACTAGAATCACCACAAGTGAGGTAGCTAGATAAAAAATGTCAACTATATCAATTAATGCTCTGTTCTGTACTTCTCCAGCATGCAGATGAAGATACTATATGACAGGCTTTCTAAAGTTTTCAATTTAAATAGTGATAATATGAATTCGCCGTCATGCAAAAAGATCAAATGATTTCCAAAAAATATTGGATAGTACCACAGAAAACACCAGCCATTTAATTAATATTCCTTTACATGTTTTTTCTAGCTACCTCACTCGTTGTGATTTTAGTTTTCGACAAGAAATATGTCATACTATCATCATTGTATCATAATAGCCATAAGAAGATGTAGCATGTCAATAAGTTGATCATGCAACGTGGTTAGGTTGAAACCGTTTAACATGGGCAGGCTAGTACATGATGGTTATATGGGACTAGGGCGATATTTCATTAAAATAAAATACACGATGAAAGACCTGCAGGCTAACTTGCATAGTTGTTATCTGCTATTTACGATACACGTGATTATGTGTGCGTTAAAATTTACTTATCAATTATCAGGTCACATTAATTTTAAGTCAATTATAGTATGTTAAGTGAAATGTTAACGACTAAGAAAATATCACTTGAAATTGTTAATGAATGAACCTAAATTACGGCAATTAGCTGTTGACCTAGGATTTTCAGCAAAGTTTTCAAAGGCGAATGGGAAGGGTTGGGAATCCGTAAATTTTAAAATTTGTAAAAGGAAAGAGCGAATCTGTGTCAAAATCCATAATCATTTTCCAAACTCGGTTCCGAAATAATAATAAAAACTGGACGGAATTTTCGAACTTGACAAGTTTGAAATGGAGACACTGATTTCCCGAATACAATTTTTCGTCTATCTTACAAATAAGAACGTTTTGTATCCCTCGTTAGTTATTGTTTTCTATCGAGGTGGCATATAACAAGGAACTGCTTTGGAGTTGTATCCAACCTGATGGTTATACGTTCTCTGACACGAGTCGACGAATACAGGAAGTGTTATATTAGAATGGAGCTGGAAAACAGCTGCATTCATAGTCATCGAACCAACTGTTGTTGGTTACTAATTTTCGCATTCTTCATGACAATATAATAGCACACCTGCAATAATATTATTTCTTATATTTTCTTACGTTTTTTTAAAGAAGGAAAAAAAAACCAGTTTTCCATTATTCCTTGGCTTTTTGTCCTGTTAAGAAATACGATTGAAGTTTATTTCTCGTTAAAAACTGACACTTGAAACCAGTTAGAAAAGTACAGGTCAATCATGTACTTAAGTATATTCTTAGGTGGGCGCACACAATACAATGTTCTATCCGATTCTTTACCTATCATGTCGTTTCGATAAAAAAAATTCCCATAGTGCGAACGCTAAAATCGGATTTCGTTTGGTTAATCGCCGATTAAATCGTACCGTGTAAGCACAATAAACAGATTATAAAAATAAATAAAGCACGCAAATGCCTACCTCAAGACAGGAGCATGTCATTCAGAGGGTGTGTTACATATTTGTTTTTCGTTCATTTTTTGTACATTAATTAGGCCGTTAGTTTTCTCGTTTGAATAGTTTTGCATTTGCGACTTCGGGGTCTTTTTTAGTCGTGACTATGCAGTATGGGCGTTGCTCATTGTTGAAGGTCGTACGGTTCTTATAGCTGTTGATTTCTGTGTCATTTGGTCCCTTGTTGAGATCGAGTTGCCTCATCGATTATTATCTGCTCTTTGTCGGGTTGTTGTCTCTGTGACATATTCCCCATTTCCGTTCTTAATTTTGTATCACATCTTATTTGTAATAGTTCTGCAAATACCGGCACTAATTTTCAATAGTTCCCATACCCATAAATTAATCACATGTATGTAAATGGAGATTAGTTATCTTTTGAATGTGCACGATATGAATAAATCATTGCCAAACACGAACACATTTTATTCGTTTTTGACTCATATGGTCGCAATTTAACACGCACGTAATCGATATTACATGGTAAAAATTGGATTGAATAATGGTCTTATAAAAACGATAACGGATAGATGTATCTCACAAGTTACTTTAAGATTCCAATTTGACATTCCTTTTGCAACATCTGACTTTGAACAAAAAAGTAAAGTGATGTAATAACACAAATCAAAACAACAAAAAGATAAAAAGATAAAAAGTAAATGAAAATTCGTTCAAATTATATGGGAGTGAAATATACAATATACTATTATACAAACTAAATGTGAAACAAATCTAAAAAGCATACTTGGTACCAGCTCTACTTTTTTGCATTTAACTGCATGGACAATGCTTAGAAATATCATCATCATAATGGTATAGCCACTTTGTTTCGGTTTATTTTAGTGCTGTTTTTGTTGCAGGGTATTTATCGTCAATTTTCCAAACCAAAACAACTGGTTAATAACTACGTTAGGGGTCACTGCGCAACTATGATTTGTAAGGCAGAATCCCACAAGCACTTTTTCTGATAAAAAAAAATCACTATATACCTTAATGTTCTATTAAGGTAAATAAGTAAAAGTGCCTGTGCAGAATCCGGAAATGGCAGTTCAGCCTACCAATTTTTAGAAGGAACATATCAGTGTTGATTACGGAAATAATATCAAATTGGAATAATAAACATAAAAGACCGAATGAAAATGAGGGACAATATCGATGAACGATGGTTGATGACAATTTCTATATGAAGATTCTCCGTTTTGGTTAAACGTTTTGTATATCGTGTCTTGCCGATCAGAATTCTTGTGCACGTTTGAAAGTCCAAATCAATTTCGGCGAAGGAGGAAATTAAAATTTTTCAAACGTTATGCTAAATCTGGCTGAGGCCATCTTTAAAGACCAAAAACAATATATCCTATAAAGAGTCAATCAAATTGCAGACAAATTGACCTTTTTGAAATTCTAATTGATTTTTTTTTGATATCCCAAAACGCAAAAAAAAAAGGAAAATTACTTAGATAAGTAATTCATTGCAGAATTCTGTCATAATGCTTTTTTACACCATGCATTGCTTAAACATTATTGAGTTTAAAATATATGTCCTTATAACAACATAGTTTTCAAGATATAAGAAATGAATTTTGAAATTGAACCAGATGCTCCGCAGGGCGCAGCTTTATACGACCGCAGCGGTTGAGCCCTGAACGGTTGGGGCAAGTATGGACACAACATTCAGCTCTAAATTTGGATTGTGATTAAATAGTTGACACAGCATAGGTTTCGGACACAGAATGAATGTGGTCTAATGAACTTAAAATATTTTGTTTGCCTTTGAGCAATTCACTATGCTGTTGAATATTAATCCTCTCAAACAAATGTTTGAAGACATTTTCTTTTTATTTATGAAATCTGAAATGAGAAAAATTTACCCCCCCCCCCCCCATTTTTTTTTCACATCCCCCTTTCACTTTTTCCAAAACTGATCTCAATTCAAATTTCTAATGGAGTTTGCAACAATAACTACTCATTTAAATACATCATAAAATATTAAAATGTAACAAAAGGTGCTTGTTATCACTGAATGGTAAAGATTGTTTTAATTTATCAGTTGGTAGTAAAAGTGAATACACATTGTTTATTGTATAAAACAATGATTTAAGTTGATTCAACTACTATTCTGGACAAAGAAAGATAACTCCAATCAATTGAAAATTTCTTGCTATTGCACAATATTGTGCAATTAGATATTTCTTGCTATTGCGCAATACTGTGCAATTGAAAATATTTGCTATTGCACAATACAGTGCAATTGAAGATTTCTTGCTATTGCACAATACTGTGCAATTGAAAATTTCTTGCTATTGCACAATACTTAATATAATAATTTTGGATTCTGATTTGAACCAACTTGAAAACTGGGCCCCATAATCAAAAATCTAAGTACATGTTTAGATTCAGCATATCAAAAAAGCCCAAGAATTCAATTTTTGTTAAAATCAAACTTAGTTTAATTTTGGACCCTTTGGACTTTAATGTAGACCAATTTGAAAACGGGACCAAAAATTAAGAATCTACATACACAGTTAGATTCGGCATATCAAAGAACCCCAATTATTCAATTTTTGATGAAATCAAACAAAGTTTAATTTTGGACCCCGATTTGGACCAACTTGAAAACTGGGCCAATAATAAAAAATCTAAGTACATTTTTAGATTCAGCATATCAAAGAACCACAAGGTTTCAAATTTTGTTAAAATCAAACTAAGTTTAATTTTGGACCCTTTGGACCTTAATGTAGACCAATTTGAAAACGGGACCAAAAATTAAGAATCTACATACACAGTTAGATTCGGCATTTCAAAGAACCCCAATTATTTAATTTTTGATGAAATCAAACAAAGTTCAATTTTGGACCCTTTGGGCCCCTTATTCCTAAACTGTTGGAACCAAAACTCCCAAAATCAATCCCAACCTTCCTTTAGTGATCATAAACCTTGTGTTTAAATTTCATAGATTTCTATTTACTTACACTAAAGTTATGGTGCGAAAAATCAAGAATAATGCTTACTTGGGCCCCTTTTTGGCCCTTAATTCATAAACTGTTCAGACCTCAACTCCCAACCTTCCTTTTGTGGTCATAAACCTTGTGTTTAAATTTCATAGATTTCTATTTACTTATACTAAAGTTATTGTGCGAAAACCAAGAATAATGCTTATTTGGGCCTTTTTTTGGCCCCTTATTCCTAAACTGTTTGAACTAAAACTCCCAAAACCAATCCCAACCTTCCTTATGTGGTCATAAACCTTGTGTCAAAATTTCATAGATTTCTATTTACTTAAACTAAAGTTATAGTGCGAAAACCAAGAAAATGCTTATTTGGGCCCTTTTTCCTAAAATAATGGGACCAAAACTCCCAAAATCAATCCCAACCTTCCTTTTGTGGTCATAAACCTTGTGTTAAAATTTCATAGATTTCTATTCACTTTTACTAAAGTTAGAGTGCGAAAACTAAAAGTATTCGGACGACGACGACGACGACGAGATACCAATATACGACCAAAAAAATTTTAATTTTTGCGGTCGTATAAAAACAAAAATGTCATTTGAGACTGTAGTTCAGTGGTGAGTGGTTGTTGTTGGTTTATGTCCGTCATATATGTTTTTCGTTAAGTATTTTGTTTCAAATTAGCGTTATTTATTCCGTTTGAATTGTTACACATTTCCTCATGTCAACGGCTATAAAAGCCAACTATATGGTATGGGTAATTCTCATTGGTAAAGCCCGTAGTGCGATATACATGCTTAAGGTCAAGGTCAGATGGCATGATCTCTGGACACAGTATTCCATCAGCCGACCTATAACTTAAAAGTAATAAAAAAAGGACCACCATGAACCGAAAATAACTAACATTAACCAATGAACCATGAATATGAGGTAAAGTTCATAAAAACCCTCTCAGAAGGACATATTCAGCTTTCAATAAATCCATATGATACACCAAAATATAGTTGATTTTTTGTAATAGTTACCTGGAAAACAGACCAAACCAATTGACAACTACTTAGAACAATGAAACGTGCAACTGATTATGCCGACGAACCCTGACTGAAGGACATGTACACTATACCCTTCTTCAATGCTCCAATATTTGTAGCTAACCTTTTGGGTCTACTATCCGGGATATGAACCCAACCGTACCAAATCTTCGTTGTTAAATGAATCATGCACATGCATATAAATATAATATTTCCTAGGATAACATCAATTGAAATTGCCAAAAAATCGATTCCCCACTGATATTCAATTCTAATCAAGATAACGTTGATGTAGTAAACTGTCGAGATTACTTGCATTAACTGTCAAATGAAAGATAAAGGTACTGGAAATTTATCATTTTTTCATATTCACATTTCAAATGGGTCCCTCTTAATCCCCCAAATTATTCATTTACACTGGCCGCATTCAATAACAGTGAGCATACTCTCAGATCTGTACTTGAAATTATTTTTTTTGGGTGTTTTTGTGCTTTGTTTTAGTGCTGACCAGTTAGACCCTTTTCGCACAATTTTTAAAGTTAGTCCGCTGTTTCACCGCTATCCCAGATTTGGATGTTTTATACATTGCTACATGAAAATACGTTATGGGTTTTGCTCATTATAGAAGGCTGTAATGGTGACCTATAGGTGTTAACTGTCATTAGGTTTCTGGTGGAGAGTTGTCTAATTGGCAATAATACCACATTCTGTTAATTTTAAATAGTGTATTATTTTGAAATAGTTTGACTTCTACCGTAAAACCTTTCGAAGATTATTTTAAATAGTGTGTTATTTTGAAATAGTTCGACTTAAAACCTTTGGAAGATTAAAGAAGGATATCACCCAACCTATCACCAATAGAGAAAATGCTACTGAGGACAAATTAATGATTACAAAAAATAGTTTAGCTCTCATTACTTTTTGTAATCTTCGAAATTTAAATTACAAAGTTGTAATCTCAAGATTGTTCCGTTGTTAATTGACAAAAGAAATGTTTAATATTCTTCTCCTTCTTCCTCTCCTTCACCTTCTACGGAGTCAACTCCGACTTCTTCGTAATCCTTCTCCAAAGCAGCCAAATCTTCACGGGCTTCTGAGAATTCTCCTTCCTCCATACCTTCTCCGACGTACCAATGGACGAAAGCACGTTTGGCGTACATCAAGTCAAATTTATGATCAAGACGAGCCCAGGCCTCAGCAATGGCGGTTGTGTTGCTCAACATGCATACGGCTCTCTGTACTTTAGCCAAATCACCTCCTGGTACAACAGTTGGTGGTTGGTAATTGATTCCTACCTTGAATCCGGTTGGACACCAATCGACGAACTGGATGGTTCTCTTGGTCTTGATGGTTGCAATGGCAGCATTGACATCCTTGGGGACAACATCTCCTCTGTACAACATACAACAGGCCATGTACTTGCCGTGACGTGGGTCACACTTTACAAGCTGGTTGGCTGGTTCAAAGCAAGCATTGGTAATCTCGGCAACGGAGAGTTGTTCATGGTAAGCCTTCTCTGCAGAGATGACCGGAGCATAAGTAGCCAAAGGGAAATGGATACGTGGGTATGGTACCAAGTTGGTTTGGAACTCTGTGAGATCGACGTTCAAAGCTCCGTCAAATCTCAGGGAGGCGGTGATAGAACTGACAATCTGACCGATGAGTCTGTTCAAGTTGGTGTATGTTGGTCTCTCAATGTCCAAGTTACGTCTGCAGATATCATAGATAGCTTCATTGTCTACCATGAAAGCACAGTCGGAGTGCTCAAGGGTGGTATGGGTGGTCAAGATGGAGTTGTATGGTTCGACAACAGCTGTTGAGACTTGTGGGGCTGGGTAGATGGCAAATTCCAATTTGGATTTCTTTCCATAATCAACACTGAGACGTTCCATGAGGAGCGATGTGAATCCTGATCCGGTACCACCACCAAAGCTGTGGAAGATGAGGAAACCTTGAAGACCTGTACATTGATCTGCTAATTTACGGATTCTGTCGAGAACCAAGTCAACAATTTCTTTACCAATTGTGTAGTGACCTCTGGCGTAGTTATTGGCAGCATCCTCTTTGCCTGTGACTAATTGTTCTGGATGGAAAAGTTGTCTGTATGTTCCTGTTCTTACTTCATCTGAAAAATAAAATTTGTTTCAAATATTTCCACTAGGGTATTAGAAATTCTTCAATTGCATTGAGAGTCTTGTAAATACAAGTGTCTTAAAATTTGAGAGCTGATCATTTGCATTAGCAAAAAAATTTGCATGATCAGTAAATATCTTTATTATACTGTGTTTCACTTGTGGGTCATTCAAAGAACAAAAAATATATATCATTGGTACATTCTATTTAATAAAGTTTGTAACAACCATATTTGGAAATATATTTTGGTTTTCTTGTTGGGCTGCTGTCTCATTAACATATATATTTATCTTTCCTTTGAAAGATTTGATACTATTATAAACACTGACCTACTACTGTTGGTTCTAGATCTACAAATACAGCTCTGGGTACGTGTTTGCCAGCTCCAGTCTCACTGAAGAAGGTGTTGAAAGAGTCATCACCACCTCCAATGGTCTTGTCAGAGGGCATCTGACCGTCAGGTTGGATACCGTGTTCCAAACAGTACAACTCCCAGCAGGCATTGCCCATCTGGACTCCAGCCTGTCCAACATGTATACTGATGCATTCCCTCTAAAAAGACAGAATATAATTGAATTTATGTATCGTCAGCATGGTTTGTAACTTTATTACTGTTTTCTTTTTTTATTTATAAGCAAAGATGAGTAGATGATAACACAGGGGCAGATACAGCAATTTTTAAAAAAGAAGGGGGGGGGGGGTCCAACTATATGTCCTAATTCAAATGCATTGATCGTCAAAAAGGCTCCAACCCCGGATTCCCCTTCTGGATCCACCACTGTAACACTAATATGAAATGCCAAAATGTACATTTGTATATAAAATTCTGATTAAAATCATGGGTACATCTACTGGTATGTTACAACTGTAAAAGAAACAAATAAGACATCTAAAGATTAACATACAGTCTAGACATGGGTCGTATGTATAGTTTCTAACAGTCTCGAATAATCAGTTTGCGTATGTGTGTGTGTGAGTGAGTGAGAGAGTGTGCGTGGGCTAAAGATTAACATACAGTCTAGACATGTGTCCGTCTGTATATAGTATCTAACCAAGTCTCAAATAAATCATAGTATATGTTTGTGTGTGTTTGTGTGAGAGAGTGTGTGCGTGGGCTTGCATGATAGTCAGTATTTTACATGTCAAAAGCAAAAAAAGGATTTTTTGTTGAAACTAGTATATGTCTTTCATGAGAATGTTCATTGAGAACATTTCTATTGATTTCTATTTATATAATAAAGATGAAATACTGAAACTAAATCGATACAGCTATTGAAATATAAAAACCATTAAAGTTTTAGTGATGTTAATAAAGGATTACAAGACTTGGATCGTTCAATTAGCTTATAATTAACATTTACAATAAAAAATTTCCCATCCGCATCTTTTAATAAATTATTTAAATTCTGTTAATGAACTAGACCATGGTCCCATTGTGTTAATCTCATATTTTGCTATGGTGTCTCCATAGGGATAAAGATTTGTCATCCTGAATCATCTTTATTTTCTTGACGACTGAACGAACATTTTAATTAACACGATTGAAAATCAATAGTCTACTACTCCTAGATTCATCGACTGTTCAATAAACATGTACTCATCATGCAGCACGCATTCCACATGTGACCAATAATTCACGTTTTTTGCTCTTAATTTGTTACATGTATTAAATATGACAGTATGAATGTGTCATACTGGCTAGTCCTGATGTACGGGGACTTCAAGAGATACGTAGACCTCTTTACATATAATAATAATATAAGGACCAAAGATATATATACACGGTTCCCATATAATATGATGTTTTAAACCAGTTATATATGTGTAAATTATGACAATTATACAATATGCCTCTGGTAACACATTTTATATGCAATTTCTGTATTTTTTTCAGTTAATCAACTTGATAAACTTTCGCATATATATCTGAGATGTATAAGAGACGTTGTTTCTGGTAAAAGTCTGTGGAAAATTTAATTAACCGTTAAATTTTAGGCTCGTGCATTCATTTAATAGTAAAATCAGAGAAGACTAGTAAAATGAACTCACGTGCTAACAACTCCCGTGCCTGACAAGAAAACCCGAGAGTACTCGTCAGTAACTGAGCAAGTTTGGTTGGAAGCTATAAAGTTATTATATTGAAGACTCCGTCATTTCCCGAAGGCTCAGTTTAATAAATAATGTATCAAATAAAATTTACTTACCATTTTGGTTGAACTTAACGTTGACTAAGGAGGAAAACTTCGAAAAAACTTTAAAGCCTGAGCGAACAGTTAATGAGTCCACAGGTTTTAACTGATGTTAAACAGCCGGTATTTTCTTATATACTATACGGTTTGGCCTTGAGGCCCTTAAACATGTACATTCTGGTTTTACCATTATTATTCATTCAATTTCAAACTTCCGAATGTTTCATGATATCATTTAGGCGGAGCTTATTGTGTCTGCAGGTGCTTGTGATTTACATAAAAGAATTTAAAAAAAACATGGACTGACCTACCAATTGATGCTGCAGGGGAGAGTAGGTTGTTCCATAAACAAATTAAATGTTTGAATTACTTGCTTATGATTAAAAAAAAACAACAAAAAAGCGTATTAAACCAGAGACAGATATAAATTGTGTGTGTATATACATGTCTCCGATTTAATTTATTAATTCATAAGCCAACTTTTTATACCTTTTATTATAAACAAAATGTCTATATTGACGGCTTTATTTTTTCCGTATTGCAAATACATATCATCGGATAAAAAAGACACCATGGGACTGGTCACAGTTATAGTTTTCTGGTTATATTATAAGTTGGTTTATTTTGAAATGAAAGTTTAGATGGTTTTAATTCTGCTCAATCAATGTCTACAGCATTCATGGCATTGCGTCCGGGTCTAAATTAAAATAAGATAAATGCGTCATAAAAAAAGAATTATACCAAGGATTTATAACATCCCTTGTCTATACATACATGTACGGATCCAGCAATTTGAAAATCCCCAAAAAGTTTAATTAATAAAAAGAAATAAATAAATAAAAAAATAAACTAACAAAAAATGACCCCCCCCCCCCCCCCCGGATTCGCCAATGGCTTATAATACAGAAACAAGGAGATGTGGTTATGATTGCTATTGAAAACTATCAACCACAGCTCAAATGATGTGAATTTATTTGTATAAGCAATTATAGGCAACCATACGACCTTCAACAATGCCATGATGGAAAAAAGAAGAAAAACGAAGAAAAAAAACCCCGAACAAGTCTATGCAAAACACAACATTAAAAAACTTGACGTATAAACACGAATCCCACTGAAATAGGAAAAGTATTTTGATCAAAATGCCATGTATTTATACCCAGCTTAAACACAATTGAAAGTTCATTATTTGTTTTCTAATTACACTATAGTTTCCTGAGGTACACTATAGTTTCCATTGTTGAGGAATTGGGACGTCTATACATGTAGTTACTTTTGTCTGCTTTCAACCGGTAGTAAAACCATTTGCCATAGTTGGTCGTCCGTTAGGGTGCGCGGGATGTAAAAGTACGCAGCCAAGTCAGGTTAGAATGGGAACGTTAAACTCTTTGATGAGTCCAATTTTGTACATTCCGCCTCTCTTCTCCCTACAAACGAGTTAGCCATGTAAACTAAGAAAAAATAGAGTATCAATAGTTTAGATTACTAGATTTGATGCCCATCTATTCTTATTTCACGCGGGGAAGGTTGTTGAACGGCAACATCTCTGTCTCTATTCAATAGATCCTCATTTCTAGTGGCAGTCCAGATTTCTCAATCCTTCATCCGGATTGCCTCTATAATATAGGACACAACTTTTGTATTTATCATTGTTTCGTTAATATTATGAAAGTGCATGAAATGTTTGCCACTGAACGATAAGCACTGAACCAACAATCAATTTATTTATAGTTGGGTTAATAATTACAAAAAAAATATTAGAACGAGGGAATAAGTTAACCTGTAATTGTTTTTATATCGATTTATATAAAGAACTTAACATGTTTTTTTTCAAACGCATATTAACTAGCACTGCATGAAATGATACGTTTACAAAGTTTATTTATAAATTAAATTTCTAGTTTGAATTTAAGGTCTGATTTATGAAGAATTATTTTGGTAGTTTATGAAAGTTTAATAATTTTTTTAAATTTCTTATTTTCTTAAGTTTAATTCCGATTTATGGGTTATTAAACTTGTTATTTATTTGAAAAATAATAGCAGTTTAAATTTGTTATTTAAAAGGTTTAAATCTAGTTTATCACCGTTAAATTTTTCGTTTAATCATACGTTTATTTTTTATCAAAACTACTAATATCAGACGATTTAACTGAAATTTAATTTAGATTAAATAACAAGTTTATACTGATCAATTTTTGTTCGGTAAATTTGAAATTTAATGCCAGTTTTGGTATACGTTTATTTTTTATCGAAACTACTAATATCAGACGATTTAACTGAAATTTAATTTAGATTAAATAACAAGTTTATACGGATCAATTTTTGTTCGGTAAATTTGAAATTTAATGCCAGTTTTGGTAACGTGTTTTACATTGTTTTATCGGGGCCATTTTTAGCTGACTATGCGGTATGGGCTTTGCTCATTGTTGAGGCCGAACGGTGACCTATAGTTGTTAATGTCTGTGTCATTTTGGTCTTTTATGGATAGTTGTCTCATTGGCAATCATACCACATCTTCTTTTTTATATTATGTTTCTTCTTTAATTTCAATGATGAAGTAATTCTTCTTCTTAAGGGTCAACAAGGCTTCACTACTGTCATATGAATACATGTTGTACAAAATAAAATGGAGCGAAAACGTTATTAAGAAAACAAGACGACTTTACGATCGGGCTTATTATAATTGTTCAAAAGGAAGAAGAAGAAAAAAGAAACTTTCGTTGAAAAAATATTTACAACTTACGTAAATCAATATTTAAATCTTGAAAATCCCCCAAACCTTTAGAGATTTTCAAGTAAGTAAAGGTCTTCGTCAGATTTTGGACGTTCTGGTTTCTGGTTATCTTTTATCCCAGTAACAGAAAATACAAAACACAACAAATAACAAGAGCTTGGATAATGGCTAAATTTCATTGATTGATTTTTATCGTCTTTTATAAGGAACAATTCAGTTATGAATAGTTTAAACAACATGTATTTATCGAAGTACATATGTACATATCAACAACACAGATAGAATATATTTTTAGAAACAAGCAGTTTTGATTATCCCCCTTATTATAAACTAAATATATTTTGACATGTTGACATTTTTCTTTCATTTGATATTTATAATAAACATATATATACGAAATTTACTTCTATACAGTGCACTTTGTCAGATATTTTTTAAATATCGTATTACTTTTTTGATAATATTTATGATGGGATGTAACTCTTTTTGTCAACAATCATATCTGTTTCAGAGGAAAATATTTATTTTAAAAATAAGTTATCTCCCATTACATCGGAAAAGCGTAATGCCCGCGTCACACTGTCCCGATTTTTACGCGGATGGCAACACGATTATGGAAATTTTCAAAATCGGGACTGATCGTATCCAGATCGGGCTATTCGTAGTGCCATCTTTAACCATCGTAGAACCATCGGCCACTTTTCTAGCCTTCGGGGACAACTTCGGGAAGGGTTCTAAATTTTTTAACATGTTAAAAAATCCCCGAAGGTGCGTCCGATGTTGAGGGTTCGTATTGAGTTCGTATCACCATCCTCACCATCGTAATGTCACCGGGAATGCATCTTTGAACATCGTATTGCATTCGTGTTTCAATCGTTTCCATCGGGCAGTTTTGACATTACGATGTCTACACGAATGAATCACGAAGCTACCCGAAGGTCTTACGATGGCAACACGACTTCGTGAAGACCTCGTAATCCCGTCGTGTTGCCATCGAATAAAAGTACGAAGGCGACAAGATGGAACTACGACGGCAATAAATCAAGCTAAACGTAAGTTAATTTTCGCGCTAAAATACATTTAAAGTCCCATGCGCGATATGCACTGGTCAGTCTAATACGACAGTTAAGAAAGACGTTCACAAAATATGGAGCTCATATCATATGATTCTATGAGAACAAGAAAGGCGACAGCGTTGTTTCTATTAATTCAAATGGAACAAAAAGAGCAGCTATCACAGGCTCAGGATTTACTTTTACAAGTAAAATATTATTGTTTGTCAATTTTTCATATCAAGTAACATAATGAAAATCATAAACGCGCCTCGTACACCAACACTGCAGGTACACGTATATAGGGAAACCAACTTTTTCTTCGTTATTCTGATTTTTTATGTATCGTCTGAGTTGTTGTCACACGAATGTTTACTCCATAACCATTTTGTTTTCTATATGTCATATTTTGCCGCATTTGTTGCTTTCCTCACATCCTTCCTTTTGTCTATATTATTATGATATTCTCCTGGAAAGAGCTCTTTTTGAATAAAAGGGATCAAAGAACCCATTACCTTACCTTTAAGATAGATCAGTAAACATGGGCATAATTATGGGTGATTATTCCGACTAGTGCACACATTTTACAGTTCAAACAAGGCAATGCCGAGCGTGGCATCCCCTCGTATGTAACATATTGGGGACAAATATGGACACTATATTTGTATATGACACATGCAGAAAATGGTAAATTGAATATGCATATTTGATACATAAACTATTTTTTTAGAAATCAACCAAAACTTTCAGTGACTGGAAATACCTTTAATATTGTCTTTAGAACCAGCAGGTAAAAAAATGAGCAACCAATTTCCTGTGTATTATGCTATTTCAAGGAGAAAAAACAAGTCCATATGCATGACCTTGACCTTTGGCCTTGAACGTAAAAAATGTCAGATCATTACAAGGAGGAACAATATACCAAATGTGGTTAAAATCTTTTGAAGCATATTAGTTTTAGAGTTTCCACAAGGGTGATATTGCCTTTTATCATATACTTAGACTTAATAACATATGATTTTTACCGTATGATAATAGCATTAAATTAAAGTATTTTCTATATTTTTTCGAATTGGTGCTTAGCGGGCTGATATGAAAAGTTTATCACATGCTTCGATTGTTATCACATGCCTTTCCGTAACGTTATCACATGGCATTCCGGTGATACTCGGCAAATTCCGGAAAATACACCTTAATGCTACGTTTTCAGTGAAAAACATTACAAAGTAGTGTACAAAACAATTATATGAATACTGGAAAGTATATTGTGTAAAATAATTAAATTAAATTAAAAAAAAAAAATTAAATAAATGCATTTTTTAAGTTTTTCTGAAACATAATTTAGAAACATAATTTAAAAAAAGTTGACTTTTCCAAACAATTTTCATTATACATGTATATTGTTGAAGTATTTTTTTGTCGATTCGTCCATATTAAAATGTTTTTTTTCTCTCTGTTGAGGCATATGATAGAAAGATTTCTTATTGAATGTATCAAATTTTGGGTCCGACGTCCGTGAACTTTTTACTCTTTCAAGATCTTTTCGGGAACGACGTAGAAGGATCAATATATGAATCTGTTATTTTTCTCTACTGTTGAAGCATATGATAAAAAGATCATAACATGTCATTTTTCATATCGCATGTATTATCAGCCCTCGGTCAATATCAGCCCTCGAGCCATGCGGCTCTTGGGCTGATATTGAACCTAGGGCTGATAATACATGCGATATGAAAAATGCCATGTAATAATCTGATAGTATTACAACTGCCACTGTGACCTTGATCTTTGAACTTTAAAGTCAATAGCGCTTAAGATATTCTTAACGAGTAACACCATACCAAGTTTTGAGCATTTTGGTTCTAGAGTGTCCATAACAATTTTATCTACACGCAACTTACATGTTGTAGGCGAGGGGATAATAAACTAAGTTTTATAAGAATTAGACAAAAAGATCGATTTCCCGCAATGCATGGCAGACTTGTACAGACTCATACCCCTCCCTCTTCCTTTTCCTCTCCCTGATTTTGGTGGCATTATATGCAGAGACTCAGAGTCAAGTTTTACCCTTCAAGCCCACGGTCTTCCGTCTTATGATTAAACCAGAAATTAAATGTACAATATAATATATATTCAATATTGATCAAATAATTTAAAAAGCGAGATGCCTTCGGCATATAATTTAAATGCATCGTAAGCTGTACACGACGTCTTTTAGACATTGTATGGCCATCGCGCCATCATCGTAATCCATCGTGTAGCCTTCGTAATCCATCGTGTAGCCTTCGTGATCCATCGTGTTGGCTTCGGCTGAGATATGAAGCTTAAATACCCGTCTTCGGTTAACCTTCGTATGTCCATCTTTTGCTATCGTATATAATTTCGGCATCATCGTATAGACTTCGTTATTCATCGTACTTGCTTCAGTCACTTTTTGGTATTTTAACGAGATCGGGACCAACTTCGTACGAACTTACAATTTTCGCATTCGGGAGTCAATCGTAATAAAAAATCGGGACAGTGTGACGCGGGCATAAAGATTTAAGATTATACATTTTAAAATTTGTCTTTCTTTTTAATATATTCAACACAGTTTTACAGATGGGTGGATAATTCTTTAAAAAAAAAAATAACCAAATGTGCAGCATACTAGTATAAAAGGGCACACTAAAAAAAAGTAAAAGCTGTTTTAGCGCAAATTTCACAATATTCACGAAGAAAACGGGATTTTTTTCCCAGTCGTCGTATTTTGCTAACGACTCTTTCGCAAATAATGATACCCGTTTGTACAACATAAATCGCTTTTCCGTAAGTGAAAGTTATGCGGACGCATTTCATTTGCGCGCATTTTGTGATTATTAAGTCTCCCAAACAAAGTTTGGAGACTTATTGTTTTTGCTCAGTTCTTATTATTTTCATTATTCTTCTTCTTCCTCTTCTTCTTCTCCTTCTTCCTCTTCTTCCGCCCCTTTAAAAATGAACTTGTCCGCAGCGTTTCTTTAAATCGCTTGTCAGATTAACTTAGGGTTTCATAGAATGTTAGACTTATATGAGCAATTTATTGTTCGTTTGTGCATTGGGGTCTATTTAGGGGTATTTTGGGGGGCAGAAAGAAGGGAGGGGCATAGGATTCTATTTTCTAAAATTTTCAAAAGAATATAACTTGAAAACTATAAGTGATAGACACATGCAGTCTTCAGAAATGCTCAAAGGACAATAAAACAAATTGCATAAAACATAGGGCAAGTCCCATGGGGGTCATCCCCACCCCCTTCAATTTGAGAATATGCTATTATCTTGTAAACGACCTAGATACCCACCCCTAAACCATATATATTCTTGAATGGGACAATAAAACAAATCAAATGAAACTAATTGGAAGTCCCGGGGGTCACCCCCCACCCCATTCAATTTGAGAATGTGCTATTATCTTGTAAACGGTCTAGATCCCCTTCCCTAAACCATATATATTCTTGTAGAGGACAATAAAACAAATCAAATGTAAGAAAAGGGAAGTCCATGGGGTCACCCCACCCCTTTCAATTTGAGAATATGCTATTATTTTGTAAACCATTCAGATCCCCACCCCTAAACCATATATATTCTTGAATGGGACAATAAAACAAATGAAATAAAACGAATGGGAATGTCATGGGGGGTCACCCCCACCCCATTCAATTTGAGAACGTGCTATTAACTAGTAAACGGGCAAGATCCCCATCCCTTAACCATCTATATTATTGTAGGGGACAATAAAACAAATGCAATGAAATAAAAGAGAAGTCCCTAGGGAGTCACCCCACCCCCTCTTGTTTGAGAACTTGTAAACGGTCCAGATCCCCACCCCTAAACCATATACATTCTTGAATTTGAGGATAAAACAAATCAAATGAAATCAAAGGGAAGTACCTGGGGTCATCCCCACCCTGTTCAATTTGAGAATGTGCTATTATTTTTGTTAACAGTCCAGATCCCCATCCCTTAACCATCTATATTATTGTAGGGGTCAATAAAACAAATGAAATAAAATAAAAGGGAAGTCCCTAGAGAGTCACCCCACCCCCATCTTGATAGAAAACTTGTAAACGGTCAAGATCCCCACCCCTAAACCATATATATTCTTGAATGGAAGAATAAAGCACATCAAATGAAATATAGGGAGAGTCCATGGGGTCAACCCCACCCCCACAACTTTTAAATGATTGAGATCCCCACCCCTAAACCATATATATTCTTGTATGGGACGATAAAACAAATCTAATGAAATGTAGGTAAAGTCCCTGGTGTTCACCACCACCCCCCTCCTGTTTGAATACTTGTAAATGGATGGTACCATAGGAATGGCGAGTTATGGGAGCTTTGTTTGGGAGACTTCGTAACAGCATCCTGTTACAATTACTTCTTGTTTTTTTTACGTTTGCGTAATTACATTGGCGCGCATTAGTTTTTCAGAAACACTATGACAAGTAAATTAAGATAATTCATTTTTAAAATGACTGTACATATGTAGTTATATTGAACTGAACATGTTCAAAAGTTGAATTTTATATTTTTCACAATTCTGTATTTTATTTGTTTCTGAAAGAAATCGAAATGATTTAAAAGCAGACCGCAATGAGGACCCCAAATTGGATGTATTTCAAATAGATATAGGAAGATGTTTTTCTACAACGGAGATCTATGAACATGCACTGATACGCCTAGACTGGGAAAAGGATATCAAGGTTGGGGTAACCCACCCTTTTTATTCTGTTTTATTAAGTAAACAGCTTTTTTTTCTTTTTGTTTCTATCGTAAACACAATCTAACGTTTGGGGCAGGTTACACGTGCTTACCTTTTTCTCTTATGTCCTCTGAGTCATTCAAAAAAAAAGTGCAAAATGACGACCTGATTTTTAAAAAAAAGAAGGGGAACAATAAATGCAGGACCTTCTTTTGGAATCATACAGTGGATATAACTCCTGATCTCTCGTTAGAATTGTCAGAATAATCTGTCATAGAGCTGTTGTAAACTCTCCTAGAACAGTTCTACCTAGAACAGTTCTACCCCAAAAACTGTTCTTAGTAGAACTGTCAGAACCAGTTTTAGATAGAACTGTATTAAACTGTTATAGGTAGAACTGTTAGATCTGTAAATTTACTCTCGCATTTTTTGTTTGTTCTGTCCTATATATATATAACAAGAACAGAACAATTGCGAAAGCAAATTTACAGATCTTACATTATTGGGTTGATGTTTAGACGAGGTGTATATACAGAATGTACACAGTCATGTATCACCATCACTGCTGGTGATCCGATAGATACATCTGTTGTAAAATTGTCACTGGTTCAGACGTACTTGTAAATATAATTATTTCTGTGACTGTATCTTACATTAATTTGTAGGATCCTTCACTATATATATAGATAATTTAGCTGATCTGTAAAAATAACATCTTCATGCCTTTTATAGCATGTACTGTAGTACGATGCTAGATTAAAACTGGCGAGGAAAGGTAACACCCGGCCAGCGAAAGCTTCATTTTTATGAAGCCTATGTGTTCGTGTGATCTAGCGCGCCGGTTACAGTGCAGGCGATTTGGTGCCACGATATCTCAGTAGCATGGGTTCGCCGGGATTCGAACCCATGCTACTGACATATCGTGGCACCAAATCGCCTGCACTGTAGCCGTCCCGCTAGACCACAAGACCACCTGGGCTTCACAATAATAAAGCTTTCAGCGGCCGTGTGTTACCATTCCTCGTCAGTTTTAATCGAATCCCGGCGAGGGAAGAACAAAAAATTTGCGAAAGCAAAGTTACAGATCTAACATTGTTAGGTTGATGTTTAGACGACTTGTATATATTTATATATTTATATATACCACTCGACCACCTTGGCTTCACAATATGTATATATTATTATTAATAAGACTTATTTACATTTAAGATAAAGAGTTCTTAATACTGTTCTATGTATAGAACTGACTAAATCAAATCTAGCCAATTTAGAATCGATTCTATGTGAAAGTTTGATATCAGAAGTTGATATGGAAAAAGAAATATATTAAAATATTTATAATTAAACTTTGATTTATTCTATGTCAACTGCAAAGGGATTATGTTGTATTGCAATTTTAATTGTTTTGCACAGTAGCAAATATTACACACTTTTAAAAAGAGAATGACATAGGTTCAGATATTGTCAAGCATTAATGGGCAGGCTGGAAAAGAAGAAATTGATAAATACATTCATTGTACTGTTATGGGGGAGAAAGGGGGATAGTCATTTGGGGTGTAATTAATATTTTTCGTTTATCTTTTGATAAAATTGATTTTGACAAGGGCGTGTGCGACGTTGAAATGACACCAAAAGCTACACCATGTTATTTATCAAATGACATATTTACCTCAGTTTTTGTAGAAATGGAATTTGGCAATATGCCTTTATTGACTTGCATAGGAAGACATATGTAAGATATCTTTAGAAATGCCAAAAAAAAAGGTGCAAGTAGTTATTACAACAAAAAGGAATGCTTATCAAAACAATCATACTAATTAACCAGATAGGTAAATACAGGTAGCTGAAACAAGTTCATGTTTTTCAAGTTTTTGAAAATCATGTGTTGCTGTTACTGCATTTGTACTTAAATAAATATGAATCTGTTATCTTAAAATGAAACAAAGTCATGTGCATATTGTCATAAAATCCAGTTTGCTCAAATTCTCTTTGGACTTCAAAGTTTATTTTTCAACATTTATATCTCGATTTATATAGTTGTGTGTGCTGTAATATTCTCCCATATTACTTGATGGAATTTCTTGAAATTTTGTATCGCATGTTAGTTAATTTACTATGTTTTATTTTATTCAGTTTTGTCAGATATTTTTCTTGTTTTTAATATTTCTCCCTTTTTGTCGAGCCTGCAACTTTTGTCGCAAAAGCGATACATAGCCATCCTACATTCCGTCGTAGTTGGTTGCGGCCTCCACAAATATTCATTCTGTGGTAAAAGGTTTAAAAATGATAATAACCTTCTCAAACTGTCATTGATTTCTGCCAAACTTGGATAGAACCTTGTTTATGATCAAAAGCTAGTATCTAGTTCCGTATAGAACCTTTTAGAATTTTCTATAGTAGGGTTTCATAGAATAACATTGTGAAGGTGATTCGTTATGGTCACAAATCATCAGAATTCTTGTTACCCTATTTTATGGATTTTCTTTAAACCTTGTAACGTTTCCAGCTTGGAAATTATCAAATTTACTTATAGATTAATTAATTCTGATGATTTTTAAAGTTAAACAAATTGTTCAATTGAAATCTTTGTATAGTTTATATTAACTTATAAAATATTCAAAATGAAATGAAATTGAATAAACCGTTCAAACACTTGCAAAAAATGTTACAGTAGATTGTCTTTCAAATACAGGTTTCTTGTCAGCAAGTCTTCATTTTGCACCTATTCCAGATTTTCTTGTTTAGGATCAAGGGTGTCTATCAAAATTATAATCAGGAGAAATTGAATGCAACTTTGGACCTAAAACCTTTGCTAAAGACATCAAGGGAGAACTTTTTTCCCAAGAAAACAAAATATTCAAGAAGATGAATTACCGTAAGCCAAAAAGAAATTATCACGCAGAAAAGTCCCAAGGACTCCGCAGTTTAAGTAAAATAAATGGTAGCTAAAATGTCAAAACTACTTTACTCCAAAGTATGTTTAAGTTCAATCAATATCTAAAATTTAAAATAAATAAAAAATGAATCCATAGATCAAGGACAATATTTTTGTTTAGCCCTCCCCCTTTTTCCAAGATCTGTTAGTTTTTGTTTTCTATTAATTACAGCTACGTATTACACTTGGAATTGCAAGTTTGTTTGATCATTTAAACAAACTAGACAGGCAGGGCAATGCATACCTCGTGCCTACTTAAGAGTTAATTTTTACGCACGAAAATATATATATATATATCAGATCCTTTGTCGATGCTGGAATAATTGTTTATGGTACATCTTTGTTTTTTCCTGAATTCACTTCAACAATAGTTTTTAAAAATAGGAAGTCATTAAGTTAATGAGAAATTTATCTAGATTTTTTTTCCATACATTTTATTAAATTAAATTAGATTAAGAAATACAAGGAATAGAAAATAAATATTCGTTTTTTCATTATCAATCTTGTATTTTTTTCTTATTATAAATGTTATCTGGACTATAATTATACTATTAGTATAAGACCCTGTTTACACTGGCAACGAAACTGAATCGATCTTTATTTGAATCGATCTTAAAAAGACAAGGGCCGCGTTCGATAAGATCGATCTTATTTGTCAGTGTAAACGGGGTCTAATAGTCCCAGATTTTTTTTCAAAATCATCATATTTTTGACCAGAGAGAGCAGAAAATACAATGAAACCTGTGGAAGGACAGGGACATACCAATTATACAAATTAATTCCTGATAAAAACAGTTTAACATTGAGGTTTACTTAGTCAACATACATCTGGTTACAATTAGTGAACCATAGAGAAAGTGTGACCACAAAGTTTATATATGTAACAGATTACTGATAACATATGCTGAGATAAAACTGTAAATTATGTGTAAAATCAGGGCTTATGACTTAGAGTGAAATATAAAGTTCAATGAAAATCTTTATTCTCCCTGCAACATTGTTTTCTCTCACCAATTTCAAACAAACCTACTAGTAAATAGTTTTCAAATAAGATATTATCTTATAATAAATATTCTTTTTAAAATATAGACAGTGTTAGTAGAAAACAAAGATTTTTAAACTGGTCTTTTATTCCTGACTTTTATTTTCTGATTTGCCATGCATGCAGTGGCGGATTTAGAAATGTTCATAAGGGGGAGGATCATTGACTGCCGAAGAGGGGTACGCTGCAATCATGCCTCGGCAATTCCCTGTTTGACCAACCATTTTTGTTTTACCAAAAATTGGGGGGGGGGGGGGGGGCTGCCAACTTAAGAAAAAACCTCTAAATCCGCCTCTGGGCCATGCATGTGTCTATTTTCTTAAGCACGAAGTATAAAACAACGTGATTCTGTCACATGTAAAATTAAAGTCTGTGTTCAGGGTAAAATCAAATTTTCAGGGACGTGATTTTTTGCTTTCTGTCTTATCATGTTTTATCATAACATACCGAAGGCTGTTGGTGATCTTCGTTTGAATTGTCTAACAATTTATTACATTTTATGGTTTTTGCTCATTGTTGAAGGCCGTCTATCAACTTGCTTGTTTAATTTACCGTCGTTTGTTTTTTGGCAGATATTTGTGGTATTTGAAAATAAACAATATATTTCTTATTTCTATATTTAGCCATCCTTCAATTATGAAATATTAAGGGTGCTCGATGAAATACGAAAAGTATCAAAAACACGACATGAACATTATAAAGATTGCAAAAAAGTTAGTATTCAATTTGGGCCTACCCATATATCACATATGAACCGCGCTGAAGTACGTCCATTATTCATAGTTCACTATTCACTATTCAATATTAAAAAATGAATGATGAATAATGAAATGGTTTATGTTTCATTATTCAAATCGAAGCGGTGAATAGTGAAATAAATATAAAAACAATTTGACTGTGACACTATAGCTATATTTTGATTCACAATGACCAAAAGAGGGTTTACGGAGGACCTAAATGCAACAACATGCGTAAAAATGAGGAAATATAAAAAAGAAGATGTGGTATGATTGCCAATGAGAAAAATATCCACAAAAGACCAAAATGACACATACATTAACAACTGTAGGTCACCGTACGGCCTTCAACAATGAGCAAAGCCCATACCGCATAGTCAGCTATTTAAGGCCCCGATAAGACATTGTAAAACAATTCAAACGAGAAAACTAACGGCCTTATTTATGTAAAATACTGAACGAAAAACAAATATGTAACACATAAACAAACGAGAACCACTAAATTACAGGCTCCTGACTTGGGACAGACACATACATGTACATAAATAATGTGACGGGGTTAAACATGTTAGCCCATTTTGAATAATGAAATGGATATTTTGAATTATGGAATGGACTGCTATGACCCTTCAGCCCCTAATTACAGATATATATTATACCTCAATCGAAAGCTTATTAAAAGAGGAACAAAAGGTATATAGTCAATATGTTCTGCAACGGATATTACAGGAGTAACCAAGGACTTAAATATCGAATTACGCGTGAACATTGAAAAATAGCCAATTTTAAATAGTGAAATGAATATTTTGAATAATGGAATGGACTGGCAGGACCCTTCAGCCCCTAATAACAGATATATATTATACCTCGATCGAAAGAGTGTTTCTCGTTTATCGGATTATTTTTATATATAGATCAGACCTGGACCGTTGGTTTTTCCCGTTTGAATGGTTTTACACCAGTAATTTTTTATCGACCTTTATATCTTGTTGTTGGGTGTGAACATAGGCCCCGTGTTGAAGACCGTACCTTGACCTATAATGGTTTACTTTTATAAATTGTGACTTGGATGCAGAGTTGTCTCATTGGCACTCATACCATATCTTCCTATCTATGTGGATATCTTTCATAGAGTCTTGTAGCGATCATTTGTACTCGTGCATGTGCATGGTTAAGTATAGGAATCAAAAGGCGATCGAGTTTGGTAGAGTCGAATATAGGTCAGGTTTGGATTTATTAATGGTGCCAGTAGTCAGCCAGTGATCAAGAAGTATTGTTCGAATAAATCTAGAAAACAGATAAAACGCAGATTAATGGCATTGAGCTCCAAGCGTCGTATATATTTATTTATCAAGTAAAAGTCAAGCTTATCAAGTACTGACAATTAAAATATGTAGGAAAGAAAGTCACTAGACAAAAAGTCACGGACAAAAAGTCACTTGGCAAAATAGTCACAATTTAGTTCTGAGATTAGTTTTCTTTGAAAAAGAAAACACTTAATAAAAAAACTAAATAGGGAATGTGTGCATGGGCCATATGCAGATAATCCCCCCGCTTGCATAAGACGTTATAAAGGCTCATAAATCAAGAACATTAAAAGTGTGTTCCTGATGTGAGTTTTGTGGCAGTAAGCATTTTTAAACTTCATAACATTTGGTTGAGGCAAATTTGAGTTAGAGACAGGAAACGAAATATTCAGCAATTTTGCATATTTGTAAAAGGCATAACTCTGGAACGGTGAAAATTATTGAGACTAAAATTCAAACTTGATATATGTTATGTGGTGATAAGCATTGTGTGTGAGATTCTTACATTTGGTTATGGCAAACTAAAGTTAAAGAACGGATACATTTTTTTGAACGTACGGACGTATTTATAAAAAAGAGGATGTGGTATGATTGCCAATGAGACAACTGTCCACAAGAGACCAAAATGACACAGACATTAACAACTTTAGGTCATCATGCGACCTTCAACAATAAGCAAAGCCCATACCGCCTAGTCAGCTATAAACGGCCCCGATAAGATTAGTACATTTTTACGTATACGTACGAACAGACAAGTTAAAAATTAATGCCTCCTCGGCAACGGCGTGACTGATTGTAAGTGTGACTGTTAGTTTGTCCTATCGAATTTTCACTTTCTGTCTTGTGACTTTTGTCCTGTGACTTTCTGTCCGTTTACCTCAAATATTTGTATGATGACCTTTCTTGATCTCTCTATATATATACTAACATTTCCCGACGAATATCTAGTGCATGGATTCTACTTCTTGATCCCTATTCAAATTTTATTGACTTTCAAAGGTTATCGCATAGAAATTGGAATCAGTGTCAAACAAGACAGACACCCGAAAATTTTCGTTGAACGAGTCAAATCAATCTTCTGGTGGCTTCATCGATCAGTGTTGATTGAGTCTGATCGACAATGTGAACCTACTTTGTTAACTCGATACTTAAACATTTATCTTCTCTTTTCTTACTCGATGTTTGACTTTAATATTGATAAGAACTCGATTATGGGAATTCTTTAATATGAAACATGCCTGGACTATAATATATACATTTTTAGATTTTTTTTTGGCAGTCAAGTTGGTAATTTTTAAATAAAATATAAGCCCAAATTAGCGGCCCAAAAAACCCAAATAAGTAGTTTAATTAGCTGATAATCTTTTTGCAAACCATAATACCCAAACGGGTTAAAATGCAAACATAATTTACACAATTATGCATATACATGTAACCAAGACGATGTGGTATGCTACGGATCGATAACGAAGCCGTACAGTAACATACATGTATATAGATACATGTTCTGCGTGCTGTCATTTGAAAGCCAATTTCTCTTTATTTTCAAGGAATCCATTATTGTATGATGTTTATAAATATCAAAATAAATAGGCATTTCAAAAAAGTTATTCCCAAAAGGCCGTTTAATCTTGAATTTAATTTGTTCATTTATTTGGAGGTAGATGTCAGCCATTAAGACTCCATATACCTGCAGTAGCGATCCAGAACTTTTCATTAGGGGTTTGGGGCAATGACTGACCTAAAAGGGGGGGGGGGGCGCTCTAGTCATGCTTCAGTGATTTCCTATATAATCAACCCTTTTCTTCAGGAAATGGAGGGGGCGAACCCGTCGCCCCCCCCCCCTAACCCAACCCACCCGGATCTGCTTATAACCTGTCCCTTTTCTAATGTATATTTTTGTTTAAACATGATATATATGTCCATGTATATTTCCAGATATTTATATACCAAAATGGAGACCTACACCTATATAATGATCTGATTTGCGCTACATTGCCATTCCCTCTTAAAACATTTTTAAAACAAAGCTTATCGACACTTGCAAATTCCTACAGTCTATTTTTGATGTCAAATGGGTGCAAATTTACAAATAATGCCGGAAACATCTGACACATTTACAAAATTTTAATGTGGTTTTAACCGCAACACGATAAATACTACTAGCATCAGACACTTAATTAGAAATAACCCTGACCGTTTTAAATTTCCCACCCTTTTCATATATTAATGAAGCTTGAAAGACCTATTCAAGCTATCCCTATAGCCTTTCCCTGGGAATTAATGCATTAAGTTCCATGATAAGAAAAATATATAGTATGAGAATAGGGAATTTAACTAACTGATCCAGAAATGTTATACGTGGGGGGCACACTGACTGCCTAAGATAGGGGGGGGGGGGGGGTGGTCCGCTCTGGTCATGCTTCAGTGATTCCCTATATAATCAACCAAACTTCCCCCAGAAACCCGGGGGGCTCCCTGGTCCCCTCTAAATCCGCCTATGAATTTGACACATCCTCTTTTATAATTTTGACGACTCCTCTCCCAAAAACAACAGTTAAAGATGCTTTTCGAGCATCTGTACAATATTGTAGCAGGCTATTCTTCCGACTAAACTTTTGTCTTCCAAAGGTAATCATTCAGTTTTGGAATATTGAAATTTTATAATTTAAAAACACAAGTTGTGCACATTGACAACGCTCCAGTCTGAACACTCTTAAATTATCCAGTAAAACTGACAAGGAAACTTATCAGTAACTGCATAACTTCAAATTAACATGTCATTTATATCAACCCCATGCAACTAGGTACACAGCTGCGTTCAATGAAACATGATCACAGATAAAAATAGATGTAAATTCTGATTTAGATCCTTTCTTTTCGATACAACATATAAAAAAAAGAAAAAAAAGGGGGGTGTTCAGAAGAAGAATTATCTTTAATTTTAAATAAAACTGATGTATTGAAATTATTTAAAAGGTGAATGTGTAATATAAGCTTATAATATATTTTAGACGGTTCAATAGAAAAGTATATTGTTGCATTTTAAAAAGAGATCATTACTCTATATACCTTTAACTTAAGGGAAAAAAATACATCACCAAAGATTAACCAAAATATTTTAACTGACAATACTACTGTGATAAAAAGTTACTAAACATCTTTACACATTAAAGACATGAATTTAGGAACACGAACTGAAAAATATATATTTATATAACTTCAGTGAAAATTGAAAAACAGTTAGTGAAATATGAATTGTACAACTCAACATGTATTGATTAGTAAATGCAAAATTATGTCCGTAACGCGTTCATCTCTATGTATACAACTAAACTGACATTTTCAGTTGGAATGATTTCGGAGAAGTAAAGGGTTTTTGTTTCTTTGATTAATAACTATCTAGGTTTTACAAAGTATTCAAAAAGTCTTGTTTTGGCCTCTATTATTATAACAATTTTAAGCAATATATCCTTAACCCCTAAATCGACCCAACCTTTCTTTTGTGGAATGAAACCTCAGTGGCGGATCCATGCATAATTTTTCATAAGGAGGAACCTGTCGACTGACCTAAAAGGGGGCGCTCCAGTCATGATTCAGTGATTCCCTATACAATCAACCATTTTGTTCCCACAAAAATGGGGAGGGGGCCTCTGGGTCTTATGAATCTTGTGCTTTAAATTATAGATATTATTACTAGTATACTGATATTCCGAAAATCATTAAAAATACCCATTTGTATTCTTCACCAACGCTAGCAGAGGGGCATTATGTTTTCTGCTTTGTGCGTCCGTTCGTCTGTTCGTCGTCCGTCTGTCCCGCTTTAGGTTAAAGTTTTTGGTCAAGGTAGTTTTTTTATGAAGTTGAAGTATGAAGTTGAAGTCCAATCAACTCGAAACTAAGTACACATTTTCCCTATACTATGATATTTCTAATTTTAATGCCAAATTAGAGTTTTGGCCCCAATTTCACTATCTACTGAAAATAGATAATGATAGTGCGAGTTGGACATCCGTGTATTGTGTTTACATTCTTGTTTGCACTTTACTCCTGAACGGTTTGAGCTATAACCAACAAAATAAAACCCAACCCTCCCTCCGTTGTGCAAATATTTGTAGTATAATTTTATAGATATCAATACACTTTTACACAAGTTATTGTCCGGAAACCAGAAAAACGTTGTTTTGCTTATTATGGTCATTTTTTTGGTCCCTAATTCTTTTAAACCATGATATGGGACCATAACATTCAAATTCTAATTTAACGCTATCATTGATTACTCATCATTTGCACAGGTCTGATCTGCATTTCTTTTGCGCTGATTTTTTTTTATTTCTTTTTTGCCGAATTTGTGTTTCATTTGCGTTGTTTGTGTACATGTTACTTACAGGGCCGTTTTGATCATTATAAATCTCTTCCGTTAGCCAGTACATAAGTTATAAATTGTCAATCATATATGTATATAACTGTTGTAACATACTCAAGAGGAGGTGAAAGTAGGCTTCCGAGCAGGATTATAAAAAAAAATTTAGATGTGGTATGGTTGCCAATGAAACAACTCCCCACAAAAGACAAAAATGACACAGAAATTAACAACTATGGGTCACCATTTGGCCTTCGACAATGAGTCGATACCTCATAATCAGCTTAAAAAAGGTCCCTATCTGACGATGTAAAAAAATTCAAACGAGAAAACGAACGGCTTAATTTTTGTACAATAAATGAACGAAAAACAAATATGAAACACATATACAAACGACAACCATTGAATAACAAGCTCCTGACTTGGGACAGGCACATTACATAATGTTTCGGGGTTAAACATGTTAGCGGGATCCCAACCATCGCCCTAACGTGGGACAATGCCAATGGTATAACTGTTTAAAAACATATCAGTAAAATTAAGATAAAAGCACTCTGTTTACATCCATGAAAAACTGCACCGTTATTCTTACAGTTTTCAACGCGTGCAGCCGACCAGCAATGAGATGGCTAACTTGAAGTTCAGCATATACAAGTACAACATCTTAGAATGCATGGATGACGGCTTCGAGCGTCAGACATAATGTCAAACGTGAAGCAATCCTCGATTTCATGGGGGAAGGAATGGTCACCGCAAAACTGCGATAGCCATTTACCAATTTCACTTGAGGTTTCTCTCTACTAGCCTAACAGACTGGACCCCCACCCCCCACACACACACACCAGTTATTTCTGCGCCAGATGAAAACGACAGCAGCCTATTTGCAAGGAACAACAATTATTATGACAATTTATAACATGTGTATATAAATAGCGAACAGTAGAGGTTTGTAATAATAATGATGATAATAGTAATAATAATCGGTGCAAAAGAAAGCTCGATTATTTTAAAAAATGTTGAAATTCAATACTGGTCCGAGCCATTTGTGACGATTCATCTCTGATATAAGTTTGATTCACAATTGACAAGAATTTTACATGAGAGGTGGCTGGACAGAAACACGGACACGTTCGGACGCCCATGAAAAAGTTTTATGTCTACCGCAACGCATGTCGCGTAGGGTGGTACATTTAAGAAATATAAAGAAGAACAGTGCTGACTGCCAGGTTGTCAAAATATATATTAGAGCTATATTTTTGACACGTTTATTAATAAGAACTTTTTTTTACATGTACATGTATGTACTAATTTCCGAAGTTAACAAAAATGAATTCCGATCGTCATCCCGTTCACAAAAAATTATAAGTTATATCATACCGCCTATATATGATTATCACACAGTCATGTCCATGGCGAACAAGGCGGGTGCAAATAGCAGAAAGAAGTGTGTTTTTTTTTATTAATTAACTAGTGTGTGTTTACGCCATGTATCTAAAATTTGGGCGAATGAAAAAAAAAATGTATTGGCGAAAATGAAAAGATGTTCATCGAATGTTTTAAAAAGACTACATAAAAAAGGTGATGTGGTATAATTACCAATGAGACAACTATCCACAAAAGACCAAAATGACACAAATATTAACAACTATAGGTCACCGTACGGCCTTCAACAATGAGCAAAGCCCATACCGCATAGTCGGCTATAAAAGGCCCCGATAAGACAATGTAAAACAATTCAAACGAGAAAACTATGCCGGTTAATTCAGATTTAAATGAATCCCCCTTGTGACACCACTGCATAAAACAACATAGGTTTGCATACATTTCATTTAGCAAAAAGCAATACAGAAGTAAAACGTAAATTATGTGTGTCTATAAGACACGTTTAAATACCCAAGCCATAGTTGATTTAGTCCAATTATTAGTTATAATGTATATGAATGTATATTTGAAAAATATATATATATATATAAAAGAAGATGTGGTATGAATGCCAACGAGACAACTCTCCACTAGAGACCAAAATGACACAGAAATTAATAATTATAGGTTACCCTACGGGCTTCAACAATAAGATAGGCCAATACCGCATAGTCAGCTATACAAGGCCACGAAATGACAATGTAAAACCATTCAAAAGAGAAAACTAACGGCCCTATTTATATAAAACATTGAACGAAAAAAAAAAAATACTAGTATGTAACACATAAACAAACGACAACCATTGAATTACAGGCTCCTGACTTGCATGGGACAGGCACATTCTTATATTATGTGGCGGGGTTAAACCTGTTAGCGGGATCCCAACCCTATGCACTTAACATGGGACAATAGTATAACAGTACAACATAAGAACGAACTATTAAAATCGTTTGAAAATGGCTAAACTCATCAGATGACAAAACTACAAGTGGACGTGGCCGGGTACTTGTTCATCCCCCAACAAAAAGACACTATAGGAACATATCTCAAAGTACTCGCAGTTAACTGACAGCTAGTTCAAAGCCACCAACAACTAATAAAACAAATCATGTATCTAAGACTAAATATGGACTTGCACATCACTATTATGCGTATAAACATCCCAGTTGCGGAACTAGAAATTTTCAAAAGTGGGTCTCAGTACTGCCGAAAAGGGGGCCTGTGCCAGTCATGTTTCAGTGCTTCTCTTTATAATCAAAACAAAAAAACGGGGGGGGGGGGGGGGAGGCCCACCTGCTACCGCATTCCTTGATACGCCTCTGCATCCTATGTAGGAGTAGCTCTATAGATGCTGGTTATATACATAATTGTTAAGGTTCAACTTCCTGGCATTTAAGAATATTTGACAAAAATCAAGATGCATATATAGGAATACATGCATGAACATCTCAATTGTATGTTCAGGCAACCTCTGAAATATTAATTAAAACTATAAATTTATAGTTAAATAAATGTCGGAAGAGGAAGCAGGACAAACCATGATCTCTCTCTGCATTTATAATAAAATGTATCCAACTACCTTGAATTTTGAGGATATTTGACTTAAAATGTTTCAGTTGCAACTCAAAAACTGTACGAGGTGATAGCCAGACAAACCAATCTATAGCTTGACGAACAGACGAACGGGTAGACGAACGAACCTGTAGGCGATACATTAATATACCCTTCGATGAAAGTTAGGTTATTAAATAAGCTTGAAATTGCAGTTGATACTTATAAAAAATCAAAACCTCATAGTGCTCAGTATGCTTAAACATTTCTCTTCAGCTTTATAGCCATGAATTCTAAGATTTCTAAGATCGTAATACATTTGAGTTTCTGAATTGAAAGTTATTTTTCAGGGATGCAATGGTTGCTTTCTATCAAATTTTGTGTTTTGTTTTGTTCTTGTTTTTACATACTCTAGGCTATTGTTTCACATTTTGTCACATCGGGACATTTTATAAATTGTTACGTATATACATTTCGCATGTGTTGGTTTATTGTCGAAGGTCGTACGTCGAGTTTTTCGATTGAATCGATGGGTGCATGGATAGTTACAATACATGTGTCGGATCGGCAATTATAGAACATTTTCTGTTATATCCGTATTTTGCGTGGAATTCTCGCCGCTTTGAAGACCCAATTGCCTTCGTCTATCGTCTGCTTGTTTTCGAGTCGTTGTCTCTTTTACTTATTTTCAATAGCTGCAAATGTTAAATAACACCAAGATTAAAAGCACCAACAGCTAGTGTATAGTTCGGTTGGTATAGGCGGATCCAGTGGGGGGGGGGGGGGGGGCGTGTCCCCCTCTCGTGGGATTTTTTTTAGTGATTATATACTATATAGGGAATCACTGACTTGAAAGACCCCACCCACATTAGGTCAGTCAGCACCCTGTCATGTATTTGTTAAAAGAAAAAAAAATATATTGCCATTCACTCTAAAAACGAAGCTAAATACTTAAACCCTACTTTTAAGAAAAGTTATATTGTTTCATTTTTACAATTTATTTTCAATAGCTTAAGATTAAAAGCGCCGACAGCAAGTGTTTAGCTCGGTTGGTATAGGCGGATCCAGTTGGGGGGGGGGGGGGGTCCCCCTTTCGTGGGATTTTTTTATTGATTATATACTATATAAGGATTCACTGACTTGAGAGACCCCCCACTTTAGGTCAGGCAGCACCATGTCCTGTATTTGTTAAAAAATATATAAAAATATATATATATATATATATATATTGCCATTCACTCTAAAAACGAAGCTGAATACGTAAATCCTCTTTTAAGAAAAGTAATATTGTTTCATTTTTACAATTTATTCTCAAAAGCTGCAAATGTTAAATAACAACAAGATTAAAATCGCCAACAGCAAGTGTATAGCTCGGTTGATATAGGCGGATCCAATTTTTTTTTTTGGGGGGGGGGGCGGGTACCCCGTTTGTTGGATTCTTTATTGATTATATACCATAAAGGGAATAACTGACTGGAGATACCCCTCACTTTAGTTCAGGCGGCACCCTGTCATGTATTTGTTAAAAAAAAATACAAATATATTGCCATTCACTCTAAAAAAAAAAAAGAAGCTGAATACGTAAATCCTCTTTTAAGAAAAGTAACATTGTTTCATTTTTACAATTTATTTTCAATACTGCAACCAAGATTAAAAGCGCCAACAGCTAGTGTATAGCTCGGTTGGTACATTTAATAGAAAGATATTTGTAAATATGGTAAATAAACTCATCATAAATACCAGGATTGAAATTTTACATTCACGACAGACGGGTATTTCGTCTACAAAAGACTCATCAGTGACGTTCGACTAAAAAATGTTAATAAGGCCAAATGAAACTGACCATTTAACTTAAAAAATGGCGAAGTGCAAACATTTTTTTAGTTTTTCGACGCTATCCTCTTGACCACATAATGTGTTTTCATCAAAATTGGAAATGATAATATTTTATAAAGAAAAATCTTTACCTACGTCGCATTATATATACTAGTATACTAACATATTGTGTTGTAAAATGATGCCCTTTATGGGTTCTTGATTAGATTAATAAAAATTCTATACTATTAACAAATTCAAAATATACTGCTTTACAAAAAAGGTAAAACAACAGATACATTCAAGTCAAATCTATCTTAATTTCTGTCAAGTTTTTCCATTTTCAAGTAAAGAAAATCACGCATTATGGTTCCATTTATTTCCTGTAATAATTAGATCACTTGCATACTTGTAACATACACACAGACAATATGTATTGTTTATTTGTTGAAATATATTGAAATATGCGCTGCTGAACTTATATTAGTCAGTATAGTATATAGACGTGTATACCAAAGACAAATTTATACATTGTTTAATTTCCTGTAGTGTTTGATAATGACCCAGTGACCTACAACTTTTATAATAAATAAACCACATAGACAACGCTTCTGAATCAGTATAAAAAGTATGAATTATTTGTTAAACTAGTGTAAAATGTTGTGTGAAATAATTGGTAAAGGCAACGATATCCGGCTAATTAAATTGACCCGATGAGCTGACATGATGTTGAATTTATTTTGGAAATATTACACTTAATTTAACCTTACAATTTTTCATTATGTTTGTTTAGTCTATGTATTTGCAATAATCAAAATTGTTTTTTGTTTGTTTTGCAAATAAAGAATCATTATGTTGAATATTTTAATGAGAGAACCTTAAATAATCCATTATTTTCATTTTTGTTCTTAACTGAAAAAAATGGTAATACTAAATCCATTATAGCACAACCAAGTAAAAACGTGTCCTTTAGTTTATACTTAAATCATAAATGAGATCATAGAACATTTCTAATCCGAAAAAATGAAGATTAATAAAAAAAAATCGTTTATTTGAAAAAAAAGGGGGGGCTTTGATAACTGCTACCCTAGCTTGCCCTACAACATAATACCCCCCCCCCCCCCACCAAAGAATATAGATTTCGTATTCATATACATGTAATTATATCCTACATTGCTCATGTTATCAATTTATTATTTGTGTATTACTTATAATATTGTGTATTTCACTAATGTTTATATAATCACTGTATGATGTTTTTGTATCTTGCCTGACAAGGGCCCATGATTGGTTTAATAAAATAATGTCTAATGTAAGTCTGAAAATCAAACCCAATAGAGTTAAAATTAGATTTTTAGGCTGACAAATATTTTCTGTCAATTTACATTTGCACAAGTCTGTCTACATGTTCACCAGTTTTTCAATTATCCACTAGTCTGTTTTTACTTTCACAAGTCTTTCTTATAGCCTCCCTAGTCTGTCCATATGATTTTCAACAGTCGGACTATGTCCACAAGTCACTACGTTTTAACCGCGGTCTCTATGTGTCCGTAAGTCTGTCTCCGTGTTTACAAGTCGATATACATGTTTACCCGCCAGATTACGTTTCTAACAGTTTGCCTTCATGTCCTACACGTCCACCAGTCTGCTTTTATATATATATATACCAGTCTGGCTACAAGTCTACAAGAATATTATTTGCATCATTGACTAAGTCTGTCTGGATATGTCGTCTGGCGGATTTGCTTGTCTCTCACATTCTGAAGATGATGATATTCCTCGTAGTGAAATCGTTAATACAATGTACCAGTACTTAAGTCTATCAGTGTCCATCTCCATGCAAGACTCGGGTCTGATGAAGGTTCTAAAACAATTAAAGATTCGTCTATACAGTCCTTCTGAAAGTCTTCTCGGTCAGATGTAAAAGAATGCCCGGTTAGCGCCTCTGGATTTGCCCGGGGCATGTGGAGGATCAGTAGATATCGACACACCAAATTCAGTTATTCGACGAAGAATTTCAACACCTATCTCATTTAACACCAACATTACACAATAATGTCAACATGGAGTCAGTAACTGAGGTAACATTAAGTTAATTTAGAAGTCAATATCTTGTATATTTCTGTATACAGTTTATAATGCATATATCACTGTCATGAATCAAGGATGTGTATAGTAATAAGGGTCTTACTATTATCGGAACTCTGTTGTTTTTTTTGGTAACACTCCATTATTCCGACAGCCCATTAGTCCGACAGCCTATTGGTCCGACAACCAATTAGTCTGACAACCCAATAGTCCGACAACCCATTGCTCCGACAGCCCAATACTCCGACAACCTATAATTCCGACACTTATCAAGTCAAGTATCAGGATATCAGGGTAAAATAGAATGTGTCTGTCTGTATTATTACGTTTATATTTGTAATAACATATTTTAAGAAATAACTCCGTATATATAATACAAGGCTAAGGTAGTTCGTAAACTTTCAATGTTAATTCTCAATTCGAAATCTGTATATAGAATAAAACAGAAAATAATATTTTATTTTTCAAATTAAAGGATCTATGTAAATCAACAACAAGCATTGATGGCGCGAGCTACTGATGATACCCTGCCCAAAGATTTCGGTAGATAGAAAGTTTTTGAGTTGTGAATCTGAAAAAGCATTACACAGTATAACTGACTTATATAAACCCTGAAGTTAAATATCAGAAATCATGGTTTTGTAGTACCTGAGAAAAATGTGACAAAAGTTTTCAACTTGGCTGTCATGTAATGAGTAATGAGTTTGAAAAAGCATCACACGATATAACTGACTTCAATAAACCTTTCAGAAATCCTTGTAATGTAGTTCATGAAAAAGATGCAACGAAAATAGTTATGGGACGGGCGGCGAACTGACGGATGGACGGTTGGACGGACGGTCAGACAGAGATAAAACAGTATACCCCCACTTTTTCGAAGCGGCGGTCTAATGATTGTGTCAACATTAAGACATTACAATACTAATATGATATAATTATATTTATAGCACTATAAGCCTCAGTCACAATCGGAAGCTAAGACAAAATATAAAAAAAAATACGTATTAATATCAATTAACAGTCAGTATCCAGACATGTTCTACATTATTCAAAACAACTAACGATATGATCCTCATTTTTTTCTCCATAATAGTAAAGTTTTCTTGTGTTCACTTCGAAATTAATCATAATTGTCTAACGTTTTAAAGATATGTGCTAGAAATATGGCGAAAAAAATCCTCCCTCAAATAATAATGAAGTGAGCATTCGATTGAAAAATGACGCTCATCCTAAACTTTATCAGCTGTACAATACGATTTTTTGAGTATTTAGCATTTTCAATTCTTCATGTAATGGAAGAGCACCGATTCTGAATTAACATATAAATTACCTTTCTTAAAATCAATGATATCTAAATATGTTTCTTCTTGAAACCAATTTTTAAATGAAAAATAAGTTTCCCACAAAACACATATTACTAAGTTTTTACAATTAAACAATTTGACAAAGACACAAGGACAAGAATGTCACACATTGTCTTATTCTACTAGTTTGTTATTGTCTTTTATACTGCACTCGTTCTACTTGAGCAGTCAAAATGCGTTGACTGTATAATTCTATGACATATACAGTCACTGACCCGATATCACTTTTCCTTATGCATATTTAGATAGAAATTGCCGAAATATTCATGTCCGTCATATTTGTTTTTCGTAATAAGTTTTGTTGTAAATCATCATGCAGTCCTGCATCTCCACCAATCATTAAAAAAGAGGCATATCTTTCTAGAATTTAAAATAATCTTAGGATACAAAATCGGTCTCCCAACAAAATATTGAGTGTCATCTCTCGGATTATGTCTGAACGATCGCTATTAGAAGTGCTACATGTACTGTCTCCGTATTTCGTGGATTCTCATTCCCGAACATGATACCGTATTCATGATTTATCATGATTGGAATTGCTCATCTTTTCTGAGCACATATTTCGTCCTATTTGTCTTCTTATTTTTTAGGTTCTGGGTACGTATTTGTCTCTTTGTTTTTCTTATTTTGACTGACGCTACTTTATCCCATTATTTCTGCAACAAAATAAATTTAAATAAAACTCAGATGAGTGATACAAGGAGAGAAAGTGTTGCGACCAAAGAGGGCGGGTAGTGTTTTCCAACTCCGATGTATTATTTATTTATGTAGTTCATAGTGGGGGAACCTCACTCCCCTGATACGCGAAAAGGGGGATTCGAAGATCTAGTGAAAAGAAGGTAGATCAAGACACACATGCAAGAAATAGCGAGCTAGAACAACACAGACTGATAGTAGACACACAAACAACGAAATATAAAGATAAATAAAGTAACTAGACACGCAAAACGAAAGAGGGGCGAGGTTAAGGACTGACGGCAGTTGCTATAATCATGTGTATCAACTCCAATATACGGAGACAAAATTAATGTCCGCATGCAAAAAATAATTGGAATCAAAACGGACAACCACAAATATCAGAGAGCGGAGTTGGGGTTTTTTTTAGAGAAAATTTATCCATACACTAAGAAAAACGCATATTGTCGGAATAATGGGCTGTCGGAGTAATGGGTTGTCGTAATAATGGGCTGTCAATAGTACATGTTGTCGGAGTATTGGGCTGTCCGAATAATGGTTGTCAGACTAATGGGATGTCACCATTTTTTTTTACCCTCCCCCTTTTTTCCAATATCCGTTATTTTTTCGTTTTCTATTTTAAAATTCACTCTCTTTAGTAATATATCCGTGACCGCTGTGGATAGTAAACTTGGAATTGATAGTAAATAGCAAAACCAAGTAATTTGTAGTGTATTTATGTTCTAATGACACGTACAGACAGACGCGAAAAAAATAAATAATACGAAAGTGAGAAAACGAAAATATAACAGATTTTGGAAAAAAGGGTAGGGTAAAAAAAATGTCCTGTACCCAAGTACCTATGCTTACTATCAAAGCAATAATTTGAGAAATATATATTAAAGGTTATACTAAGATGTGAATATTATGAGTCCAGGTAACTCGATCAACTTGATTTGTACGTATGAAAAATTATATTTATTATCTGGTCATGTCCCGCGTTTGTTTTTTTTGTAATGTTGTTATAATAACAGTGTAAGTTAAGACCAAAAAGTAGACCAGGAAAATACTTTATTATCTTTACTAGTTAATTTCTGGAGATCATGTGTCTGTCATTTATTCTGTTATTCACATCTTTTAAACAATTATAATTATTATATACGCATCATATCAATCTATCAATTAGGATACATTATTTTATTTGGCTTAATAACATATTATTGGTATTTAGTGCGACCGTACACCTTTCGGTTGTCTCGAGTGTTTTCAATTATAGCAATGTTTAAGTCGTCATGTTGCGGGATTTTCAAATCCAAAAAGAAGAACACACTTCAAATTCAACATGATTTTCGATTTGGTAACCGCATTACTTTAATATAGATCATTATATATTACATAACCTTACACAATCAATTTACTTTTTATGATTAATCTGATATGCATGCCCAATATATTTTATTCCCAAAACCTTATTTAAAAAGGAGGGGACATGGTCAAAGTGTCGTGCAAACCAAATTATTGTTTATTGTCACGGAATAATTACAAACTGTGCTATAGTTTTTAAGATTATTGGATACATGTACCTTACTTACCCAGGTGACATATCAGTTGTACCCTTGATATTGGTATAAATTCAAATCACAGGCACTTGTTTCTATCAATTTGAAGACCCACGTATATATTTACCAGAAACAGTCAGGGGACTTACTGAAATAAGTGATTTTTAAATCACTTATTTGAGTAGCAAATTCAAGGTTTTGTCACAAATTGGGATTTTGTAGTTTTTTCAAAATTTTAAACACATAAGTTTAAATAACATCTTTTAATTAGTAAAATTAAAAAATATGAACTTTTTGTTTCTTTTAAGTAGCAAGGTTTATGCCTTTGATGCTATCATTTACCTGAAAATTCTATTTTAGTTGAAAAAATGCTATAATAATGGCTTTACATAATGAACTGATACTTTCTTAAAAGATTTTTCACAGCAGTGGGAGTATTTTTCCTGTGAAGTTCAAGGTTTCATCTTTCAGATAATGTAATAAAATTCTACTGTTCGCGATAAAAATTTCACTGTTCGGGGGTGTTGAAATTAGTGGGGGTTATTAAAAGAATGATACTTAAAGAAGTGATTTGTTGGAAGGAAATTGAGGTCTGATACTTAAACAAGTGATTTTTATGTCATTATCCTAGATTCAGTACAAGCCTACAAGGTCATCACCTGAAATGAACTGGTCATCATAGACAACACAGATGTTGGTTCTGATAAGTTTAGACACAGAATTAGTCCCTGGATCATTACATTAGTATTCTATATTTAAAGCTACACTAATATTAAATCACTTCTTCTAGTGATTAATTTGTACTACTTAAACATGTTAAATAGGTGATTATTAAAGAAAGACAACTCTAACTTCCAACCTTTATGGAAATACTGTTACTTGAATCAGTGATTTAGAAAATCACTTGTTTAAGTAAGTCCCCTGACTGAGAAATAATGGTTTTAAGCCGAGAGGTGAAAAAATTACTTGGGTACCTTCTCGAAAATATACGTTGATAGTGGGTCTTCCAATGGATAGAAACAAGTGCCTGTGATTCAAATGCTTAATGATATATTAAAAGAAGATGTGGTATGATTGCCAATGAGACAGCTGTCCACAAGAGACCAAAATGACACAGACGTTAACAACTATAGGTCACTGTACAGCCTTCAACAATGAGCATAGCCCATACCACAAAGGCCCCGATATGACAATGTAAAACAATTCAAACGAGAAAACTAAGATACATGTATATGTACATTGTACATGTTGTATATGAAGATTAATTAGATTAAAGTAAACAATGTGGTATGTTTCCAAAATAAATGCTATCCGCTAAAGACCAACTGATGTTGATCCAATTACTATAGCCAAACAAATGATACATACATGTAGGTTACCATACTTCCTTCATTTATATTATGATTATTGAGTATTTTTTTGGAAACATTTCAAACCTTTACATGCTGTTTATATATATGTTACAGTAAATAGGTGAAATTAGGAATTACATGTAATTACTAAAATTTAGGAATTACAGGTAATTCCCGATGCACTTAGTTAATACAAGTAATTCCTTAAACGGCCCAGTTATTACCAGTAATTACTAAATTTAAAATGAATATTTACACCTATTTACTGACTGCTAAAACAACCATAACTTTTGATCACCTGACCATAGTACAACATTGTTTTAGCTGTGTAATACTAACTAGAAGATCAGTTAGTACTCTTAAAATTTTGAATGGTTGATATGTATAAAAAAATATCTTGAATAAATATGGACTTTCAAATATTTGGTTAAATCAGAGTAACTTTAGTTTTAATCCAAAATAGTTTAAGTTGAGCATTATAATACAGATAATTTTTGACCAACTTCAAGTGTTTAGTAATTACATGTAATTCCTAATTTCACCTATTTACTGTAACATATACATGTTACTACAGTTCAGCGACTCAAGTTTAAAAGGCATTTATATAAAAGAATTTAAACTTAATATCATTTTGTATGAACATCATGTTGAATATTTACATTTTCTCAAAAAGTTTTTATTTTACTTAGCTAATAAAGAAGATGATGGATTCCCAAACAGAAATCTTGATGACAGTGAAAAAATTGAAGAATTGCACCAATTGTTACAGAGAATCGATTTCAAGCAGAAACAGATGCTCAAAGATAAGGGAATACAACAGCCATCCATGTTCCTTCACATATAAAGGTATATATTGTATATATATATTTTGTCTACATTTTCTGAATTTATGATTTTAAAAATCTTTCAAAAGATGTAAATGTACATTGTAAGTCATGTAATTCAAATAGAGAAGTGCCATTGTCTTTGATAAAAGATAGAGTCTCATGTATGCCTTTTTAGTATTATCAGCTTATATACTTACTTAGCCTTGTTAAAATCTATAAATATACCTTATGTATATTACATGTATGTTGAAATGTCTGTCAGAATATATACATATATGCATGTGATCATAATGTTTCAAATAGCCAAACATTGTAAAATATATATATATATATATAAACATCAACCCAACAATGTTAGATCTGTAAATTTGCTTTCGCAAATTTTTGGTTCTTCCCTCGCTGGGATTCGAACCCATGCTACTGTGATATCGTGACACCAAATCGCCTGCACTGCAGCCGTCCCGCTAGACCACACGACCATCTGGGCTATATACGTGTATATATATATATATATATATATACAACTCATCTAAACATCAACCTAACAATGTTAGATCTGTACATGTAAATTTGCTTTCACAAATTTTTGGTTCTTCCCTCGCTGGTATTCGAACCCATGCTACTGTGATATCGTGACACCAAATCGCCTGCACTGCAGCCGTCCCGCTAGACATATATATATATATTGAGTATTGGAAATCCTGTACACCCTTTCCTTAGACCAAGTTTAACAAATATAATATTAATGTTTAAATTCAACTAATTATCTCCTGGCAATACACATTTATTTTAGGAACTTTTTATGTTTTATTTTGCAGTAAGCAGCTGTTTGTGATGCTTATAGGCATAAACAATCTAGTCTGGACATGTAAAACAGCAGCTGGTTTTATTTTGAAGTAAGCTATTTGGTGATTACATTAATTTGACATGACCAGACCAAGTCTTGGGATAAATTAATAGTACTCATTGTCATGATTGTACTAGCTTTTTATTGTTTTATATATTTTATGGAAAATACTGTTAGTTGAGGCCTGCAAAAATTAATTTATAAGGAGATGAAGTGTTGTTGCCAATGAGAGTAGAGACATCTAACAAATAGCATGAATAGAGTCATGGAGGATTGAATTCATACTCATTTTTATTAGAGTGTTACAAAATAATTGCAGGAAAAAAAACAACAACAACAAAAATCAAAATAATTGTGTATTTAGTAGAATTAGCCAAATCAAACAATAACTGACTTAAATCTTGTTTGAAATTTTCACATTTCTATTGATTAAATATTATTTTTAATATAGATCAAATAATAAATAGATAAAAGGGCAGTAATCCAGTCTCAGATTTTTGTTTTGGTTATATTGTATACAGCTGATTGTATTTTAATACTATTTACAAATACTTCTTATATGTCAAAAGAAAAAAAAAAATTGCTGTACCTGATATTGTGATTTATATTGAAATTGATAAAGACAACAAACTCAATAATGAGCTATTCCAATATCAATCTCCCTAGGGAAAAAATGGGGTGCTACCTAATTTTAGACCTCCATAGTGCCCATAGACACATCAAACACTTGCCAAAATATAAGCCTGAACCCCTGAGGGGATCACACATCAAATTATAAAAGTTGTATATATTCTACACCGTGAATAAGACCAAACAATGATAGAAGGAGTTAGTTTTAAAATATAATTGAAAAACTAAACTGATACAAATCAATAATTATTTTGATGTTGATAAATAAATCACAATGTGTAAGAGTTGTAATAAATTGTTATGCCAGCCTACAATAGTAGAAGGGGTTTATGTTTAATGATCCATGCTTTTGTTTGTTTATTCTTTCATCTGTTCTGCTTTAGGTTCAAGTTTTGGTAAAAGTTTTTGGTCAGGATAGTTGTTAATGATGTTAACGACCAATCAACTTAAAAATAAATATACATGTGCCTTATGTTATGATCTTTCTAAGGATAAATTAATGGTTTGACCCCAATTTCATGGTCCATTGAAAATAGAAAATTTATCACAACTTCTAGCTATTCTTTTAATAGAGTTATTCCACGAGATATTTTTGAGTCACTCATTAGAATATCTTTTAAATATATGATTTTGATTACAACTGCATTAAGATAGAATAATTGCATGCAGAAAATTATTGCTTTTGTCACATATATATCACTTGTCAATTTAATAAAATTAAACATTTTTTTTTATTACTTTATTACAGAAGCTACAAAATAGAGCTAAGGCCCTTTAAGCCAAGAAACTGCCAGTGTCAGAAAAGGACAAACTTAGAAAGGCCATGCAAATTGATTTAATGTCAAGTTGGGACAGTGATTCTGTAGATAAACTCGCCTGATCACAACTGGGATTTGACTGTCACAAGAGTTTAAATCTTACATGGATAAACTAAAGTCATTTACTAGACTGTAAATACCAGAGACAGCTGAATGCACAAGGCAAAGAGCTGAGGTCCAAGTAAATCAGAGAGGCCTTGTCACAAGAAATGTACAGAACTTGCATGGATTTTTACATAAGGGCATATGACACAAAATTGAGAGATATCAATAAAAATTTCTTTAAATTTTAATAAGGACCAATTTAAAGGTACACTTTTGGAATTTGCAAGAACAAAAATACCTTCATGTTTACTTTTGAATTATAGTTGACAGTTTTCAGTTTAAGGGGGGAACCCTTAAAATGAAGTGGTTTGGTTTATTGAATTTGATTATTTTTTAAAGTAAAAAAATGAATAACTGCTCTTTTATTTCAACATTTGCATTTTTTATTAAAATTATTTACAAGTGCAGCATATCGGTGACATCAGATTATGTTAATGTGTTTGGTTAAGCTACATATTTCTTTTTACTTAAACTTTCTGTTGCCTTTTCTAATTAATTAAATGCTGAATAATAATTTGAGTGTTGCTCATTTCAGTGTCTTGTATTTGCTGTCAAGATTTTTCCTGTAAGATTTCACATTATTTATAATCGCTTGGTCAAAGGGAGATAACTTTTTGAATCTTCACATTAGATAATCTGCGAAGAGGATTATGTAAAATGTAAATAGTTGAAAATTAATTTTATGGTTCAATAAAATCAAAATAAGTTATTGCCATTCATTATAAATAAATTTCTATCAAAAATAAGGCTCAAAGAATTTTTTTATTTTATTTATATAAATAATAACAAAGTACACACATCATGCACATGTTGACTTCATAAAATTTGTAAACAAAAAAAAATTGAAAATAAAACTAAAAAATTTTAACTAATCAGGAGACAGTCAATACACCAAATATATTTATAAGCATATAAACTTATTATTTTCTTCAATTGTCCAAGTACATATTCAATATTGATAATTTTTTGCTTGACATTACATAATTTTGTTGATAAAAGTTTATTTGTGTGCTATTTTATTCAATTGTACATAATTGAAGTATTTCATTACACCTTATTATTTTTATTCTTGCATACAGCATTTGGAATGAAATTTTAATCAATGTTTGAGCAGCAGGATGTTTTTTTTTGTCGTGCCTGCAACTTTTGTTGCAGAAAGCTCGACATAGGGATAGTTATCGGGCGGCGGCGTTAGCTAACTTTTTAAAAGCTTAATATTTTAGAAGGTGGAAGACCTGGATGCTTCATACTTTGTATATAGATGCCTCATGTTACGAAGTTTCCGTCAGTCACATGTCAAATGTCCTTGACCTCATTTTCATGGTTCAGTGACCACTTGAAAAAAAAGATCAGAGTTTTTGTAATGTTGAATTCTCTCTTATTATAAGTAATAGAATAATTATATTTGGTATGTGCGTACCTTGCAAGGTCCTCATGCCCGTCACGTTTTTCACTTGACCTGACCTCATTTCATGGATCAGTGAACAAGGTTAAGTTTTGGTGGTCAAGTCTATATCTCAGATACTATAAGCAATAGGGCTAGTATATTTGGTGTATGGAAGGACTGTAAGGTGTACATGTCCAACTGGCAGGTGTCATCTGACCTTGACCTCATTTTCATGGTTCAGTGGTTATAGTTAAGTTTTTGTGTTTTGGTCTGTTTTTCTCATACTTTATGCAATAGATCTACTATATTTGTTGTATGGAATGATTGTAAGGTGTACATGTCTAGCGAGCAGATGTCATCTGACCTTCACCTCATTTTCATGGTTGAGTGGTCAAAGTTAAGTTTTTGAGTTTTGGTCTTTTTATCTAATACTATATGCCATAGGTCAACTATATTTGGTGTATGGAAATATTTTATGATCTATATGTCAGTCGCGCAGGTTTTATTTGACCTCGACCTCATTTTCACGGTTCATTGCTCAGTGTTAAGTTCTTGTGTTTTGGTCTATTTTTTTAAAACTATAAGTAATAGGTCAACTATATTTGTTGTATGGAAGCATTGTTAGCTGTACATGTCTGCCTGGCATGGTTCATCTGACCTTGACCTCATTTTCATGGTTCATTGCTCTTTGTTTAGTTATCTTGGTTAATGTTAAGTTTATGTGACAGTTTTTAATAAAGCTTTATACTTAGGACTATCAACATAATATCAATGATAAGTAAAGAAGGCGAGACATTTCAGTGTGTGCACTCTTGTGAATTTACGAATTATGTTAATCATGTAAATAATGTTATGTTTTTTGTTTTTTGCTTTTTGAAGTTTTTAAAATTGACAAATAATGCTAGCAGGGGAGATTATTCATTAATATTTTTATGATGCCAAACTTGAAATTTAGAGGTGCCTATGTTTGCTATTTGTTATAACCCAATTGTTATGATTCTTAAATAATCTATACAAGTAAGCATGTTAATTTGTCAATAACCATTATTTTATTAATTAGTTTGAATTTGATGAGGTTCTTTGATGTAGAACTTGACTTTTTTTTAAACAAAAGTGTTTTTTTATTTGTTTTAAATGTTTTTAAAATTGTATAACAAACTTTTTGACATTTTATTTTAATTTATCACCAAAACAACTCTAATTTGTCAGTATCTGAATAAAATTAATTTGTTAAATACTTTGTTTCTTTTATTGAAGTATATACAAAGGGAGATAACTCAAAATTGTTTTTTTTTTTATTATTCTGACCCGATTAGAAGTGATGAAAATAACTATGCCCTAGACAGGATGACAATAAGAAAATGCTAGAAATTGTTGTGTATGGTTATGCTTTGTCCAAAAGTTTTTGTTATCTCCTGTATTGTATATTGCTGCCATTGTCAAAATCCAAATCACACATAGATAGCCTTGTCCTATAGTTTATATCTGGTGTTTGTGTTTTTTGTATGTCTTAGATTCTAACTCTTCAAGTTCTTGTATAAATTTATATGCATTGCCATTCTTTACATATAGGTAAAGGCATATTGACAAAATGGTATTGAGCTTTGCAAATGAGTGACATGTATTCGTTGGATTATTGTTTAAGTTTCATCTGAAAAATACAGTCTTCAATGTTACTGACAAATTATACATTTGCACATTGCCATTTGAAACCACAAATATTATTCTACTGTAAATACACAGAGCAGCAATCCATGCCTTTCAAGTCTAATACTTTGTAAACATGGATCAGAAAAGTTGGAGGATCAATTTTATATGTACAGTAGCTACAAAGTTATCACCATTAAAAATTCCTGTTTTTCCTAATTTTTGTTTTTTTATTTAATTAGATATTTTCAAACCAGATATTTGGGTTAAAGTAAAAACAAATCCCCAACATCCCTTTTCCAAAAAGCAGAGGGAAAAATTCTGCCTTTTCTTTATTATTCATTTGCACTATTGTTTTGTAAGTAGTTATACAGGATTATATTGACTTTAAATTGCATTAAATTTGATGGAAGTTCTAATTTAAATAAGTCATAAACAAGAAATTTATTTGAATTTACATGTAATTAAATTACATAATTAATTAAATTTAATTCATATTTAAAATTCTTTAAATTTGAAATTTATTGAAATTTAATTTATATTAAAAGATCTTTAAATCTCAAATTTATTCAAATTTAAATTATATCAAAACTTCTTTAAATTTGAAATTTATTCAAATTTAATTTATATTAAAAATTCTTTAAATCTCAAATTTATTCAAATTTAATTTACAAAAACATTTCTTTAAATTAGAAATTTATTCCAATTTTGTCTATACTTAAATTCTTTAAATTTGAAATTTATTTAGATTTAAAAATACCTTTAAACTAGGTTGAAATTTGGGAATTTATTTGCAATATTAAATTTAGTTTAAATCTATATTAAATTAGAAATTTTCCAGCAAAGTAAATGCATAATATTTTTTGTAATTTGAAATTTAATATGCATAACATATGCATTTAATTTTATATTAAATGCATCATTTCATGCAGTGTAGTCTATGCATTTAAAAGCGTGGTGACTGATAACCTGACACGGAGTAGATGAAAACAGAAATCAGATGTGCTCGCAATATTTGAATTGCAAACAGTATCATGCAATACTATAATGTTATATAAAGTTTTATTATTTGAAGTTTTTTTAATATATATAAGTATCAAATTCATAGGTTACACGTTTCAATATTCTTCTTCTTCGTCTTCGGCTTCTCCAGAGTCCATACCAACTTCTTCATAATCCTTTTCTAAAGAAGCGAGGTCCTCCCGTGCCTCAGCAAATTCCCCTTCTTCCATTCCTTCACCTACATACCAATGAACAAATGCTCGTTTTTGGAACATAAGATCGAATTTGTGGTCCAAGCGGGCCCATGCTTCTGCAATGGCGGTTGTATTGCTCAACATACAAACAGCCCGTTGAACTTTAGCAAGATCCCCTCCTGGAACAACTGTAGGCGGCTGGTAGTTTATTCCAACTTTAAACCCAGTCGGACACCAGTCGACAAACTGAATAGACCGCTTTGTTTTTATCGCAGAAATGGCGACGTTTATATCTTTCGGTACCACGTCTCCGCGGTAAAGCAGACACACGCACATGTATTTTCCATTTCGGGGATCACATTTTACCATTTGGTTTGCAGATTCAAAGCAGGAATTTGTGATCTGTGATATCGATAAGACCTCATTATAAGCTTTCTCAGCAGAAATGATTGGTGCATATGTAGCCAATGGGAAATGAATTCGCGGATATGGTACCAGATTAGTCTGGAACTCGTTGAGGTCAACATTTAGTGCTCCGTCAAATCTTAGTGAAGCCGTTATCGAGCTTACAATTTGGGCAACTAAACGGTTTAAATTGATATACGATGGTCTATCTATGTCCAAGTTACGCTTACATATGTCAAATATAGCTTCATTGTCCACCATAAAGGCACAGTCGGAATGTTCAAGTGTTGTATGGGTTGTAAGAACAGAATTATAAGGTTCCACGACAGCAGTGGCTACTTTAGGCGACGGATAGATGGCAAATTCTAACTTCGACTTCTTACCAAAGTCCATTGACAGGTGTTCCAGTAGTAAGGAGGTAAAGCCAGATCCAGTTCCTCCGCCGAAGCTATGAAAAACTAAAAACCCTTGCAAACCCGTGCACTGGTCAGAAAGCTTTCTTATGCGATCAACTACAGAATCAATCAATTCTTTGCCAACAGTATAATGTCCCCTTGCATAATTATTGGCAGCATCTTCCTTGCCTGTGATGAGTTGTTCTGGATGGTATAGCTGGCGATACGGTCCAGTTCTAACTTCATCTTTAAAAAAAAACCAATTCCTTAGTTAGTAAACATACAGAAGCTGTTATGTTTAATTGAAGGTTTTATACCAAGAAGACAAATCTTATCAAAACTTTTGAAACTAGCATGTATATATCACCAGTCGTTATTCACTTTTATTTGAGAAAATCGCACACATGTTACAATTCATCATTATTGGACTGCTGACCGGCAAATTAGAATATTGGAGAAATGTGTGATAAAATATGTCGTTTGGCTGCTAGTGTAAGGTCGTGTTCCTAAAAGTTGTATCTTTACGTAGATAACTAAATATGTTATTGGGTTTTTTTAATTTATGTTTTCAATTATACCAGAATATATATGTAAAGAAAGATAACTCTAATTCATTCGTGTGTAAAGTTTAAGCATACCCGAAATAAAGTTTTATATAGTGTGTTTTTACTGTTTGTATGTCAGTATGTTCTAATGAATGTGTATAATGCGTTATTGTTGCGGTTTTCAAAATGTAGATGCATTGTTTAATAACTGAAGTTCTTGTAATTTGAAATCAATTTCTGAAATTAAAATACAAAGGCAAAAAAAGCAACCTACCAACAACAGTGGGTTCTAGATCAACAAATATGGCCCTTGGAACATGTTTACCGGAACCTGTTTCACTAAAGAATGTACTAAATGTGTCATCTGCCTTTCCGGTGGTCTTGTCGGAGGGCATCTGACCGTCAGGTTGGATACCATGTTCCAAACAGTACAACTCCCAGCAGGCATTGCCCATCTGGACTCCAGCTTGTCCAACGTGTAAACTGATACATTCCCTCTAAAATAATAATACAATCATATGTTTGGGATATCTGATGTATAAGCTGTTTTGAACAATTGTTTAGAATTACAATATCTACTATATTTGTTGTAAGACAAGTCAGTGACAATAATACGTGTTACCTACTCCTTTTCTCTCTCTATACAATTCTTTGATCTGGAAGTATTGTTTGCCCTTGACTGTATAAAGTATTGTTTATAATCATAGGTGTATGGTTCCAAACTCTCATTATAAAGATATGATTACTTTTATGATTTTGGGGGAGGGAATGATATACTACGCCTTTCCAGATAAAAAATAAGATCACTATCTACCTCTCAAAACTAGTATAACGCAACACATGTTATAAGTGGCAGGCTGTTCCGAGTCAGGAATTCCATCGGTGGTTGAAAATCTCCTTAATGGCCATGGTGGCAGCTTTGTGAATCGATAATTTTGTTTTAATGGTTAATGTTTATAGTTATTTTCCGTTACAACTATTCTACTATTGAATGCTTGTATGACTGATTCCAAGAGAGTTGGGGGTTTGTTTTTTTTTTTTTTGGGGGGGGGGGGGTTCTTAAGATTTGTCCCTTGGTGACCTCTATTACATTTATGTGTCTACTTTGGTTATGTTATCCTGTGTTGGTTGGCTGCTGTCTCTTTAACTTTATCGTCCATGTCTTCTTTTTTTTTTATGAAAAAAATTTGTCAATTTTAGTATTTCATGCCTGATTAACATGAGAAATAACATCTTCATTTATTGACTCACAGAAAGACTTTATTCGTTCTTGGTCCAATTTTGACTATTTTTGTTAAATATGACTTACCATTTTCAATTAGATAACTCCAAATTTAAAATTAAATGAAAATAAAATAAACTAGAAAAACCTGCTTGAACTGTCAATGAGTCCACAGATTTGTAGCGTGCTTGATAGTATCAGGTTGTAGTATTTATACTAAGATGGGTGACACGTAAACCAGGTTATCTGATTAAAAGGCGGTTTGTATGAATTGTCCATATCTGAATGTGTAATTGTGTAAAGTCCGTCTGTTTATCTAATCACAAAACATGTGATAATTTGTGTAATGTACAAAACAAGCGACTTGAAACTCTATTGTTTGATTCATTTATCGTTGGTTTCTTATTGTCGCGTCAGCCTTTTCAAACTCGATGTACAGACTAAAGATGCAACTGAGTAACACTGATCAATCAATCAATCAATCAATCAATCAATCAATCAATCAATCAATCAATCAATCAATCAATCAACCAATCAATCAATCAATCAATCAATCAATCAATCGATAAGTCAGTCAATCAATCAATCAATATATCAATCAATCAACCAATCAATCAACCAAACAATCAATCAATTATAAAATTAATCAGTGAATCATGTATTCAGTGATAAATTATCAAAATTAACAAAAATGAATGTAAATACCACAGAAGGGACATCTGTTATATAGACAGTTGCACACAACGTGGAAAACTTTCAGAGCCAGAAAAATGGCGTTTTTTACTGTCAGTTCTACATATACATTTCCAGTGGCAGTTACAAATGGAAAGGTTCCCTTTGATATCCAATCCCACTCACTTGTTTTTGTATAACTGTGTAAGTGGACGATTATTTAAAATTCGTGGGGGTAGGGAGGGGGCTATGGCGTGCGAACATTTATCTTCATTTTTTACACAATCCGACGTTTTCTGCATTTGTATTTAGATTGTGAATATTCATTTGCATCCTGTCTTGTAACACAGTTATTCATCTTCAGTTCCTATAAGGCCAAGTTATTCATTTTCAAAATCCTCCTAAGAAAACCGTCAGCGAAATGGTTGTCCTTGGAGAATTTTTTTCTTCAACAGATTTGAAATATTAAGGTTTCTTAATGTTGATGTCAAAGATGCTAGTATAAACAGCTATTAACTCAAAAATTAACAATCAATGTGCTTTGTAATTTGACAATTACGTTCAGGACAGAATCCGCGGGTGGTTGAGAGGAATCAAGTGCCCCCTTCCCCCAACATTATTTGGAATAAATAACGTAAAGAATTGTCAAAAATTCTGTCCTTTAACCTCAAATCCTTGTTCTAACCCGACTTCGATGTAAAATAATATTTCCGTAAATAATCGATAGTTTTAGCATTGGTCATAAAACAACTGCATCAAAGTTTTCCCGCCATTTTTTAATGATGGAGGATAGACGAAGACCGTGAGTGTCAGTGTCAGTGTGGTTGTGGAAATGGGATTAAACAACTTCCAGCCTATGATATTCTTTTGCCCAACCATCACATAGTCTGATGTTGTGGTTGTGGAAATTCACTAGCAGTGCATCACTTGACAATGGCTAATCATATGTACAGCTTTAAATTGTGCAAAAATACAATATTTATTGCATTGCAAATATTATATTTTGTTCTGAGTTATCTCCCTTTTATTAGTAAAAGTTTTTTGATATTGTCTAGGTTGATATGAATACAAAGAATATATGATAGATCAATGGATCACTGCTGCATCTTTAGCCTGAGCATTGAGTTTGAAAGCACTGACGGAAGTTTACAGGAGGATACTTGGAAATGAATACACTGGTCTGAGTTGGGGGACATAATTTGATTCTGAGGTAGGGGAGTGTCAGATTTTTTTAAATGAACATTCCAGCCCTAATTAATTTAGAAATAAATAATCTTTCTTTATCACAAATGAAAATAGATAAACTGGATGAAAAATATTTAAGATTTTAAAAATAGTTTTAGCTCTCTTTGCTCACCAAAATTACCAGTCAATTACATGTAGTTTTGTGCACTGCTGAAAATAAAATGTTTTTTAAAAAAAAAGAAGTTTTTATTGGTTCTGAAAATGCTAATAATGAAAAGATATTAATGGAAAAGTTGGTCGATAAAGAATTGTAAAATTTTATGAGGTCTCTTCAACATACCAAAGACACTGACATTCATTGCACAACACTGAATGTTCTCATTAAATACCTGCTGATTGTGTATTTAAGTGGCCTTTGGTTGATTCATATATGGAGTTATACTGTTCAACTTTAGAAAAGTACTAGAATATAGTAAAAGAGGAATATTGTTTTTGGAAAAAAAGACCATATGTACTATGAAAAACCTGTCCTGCACACATCATTTCATGGGGTTTTTAATTAGGAGACTTTTTGAGTTTCTATAAATAGTCTTAATTGCTACATAACAAACCAACTGATATAAAGCAGTATTTAAATGGTTATTATTTAAATGTATGGTTTGAACAGTTCTTTTAAATACATGTACATGTATGTCCACCTTATCCTGTAAAGCAGCCAGACCACTAATCCTTAAGTTAAGATTCGCTAGAAAATCCATAGCTTAATTAGTAGAAAAAAATGCCTCAGACACCTGTTCTGCCTCATTACCATGCTTGTCTGTTTCTTATTATTGTTCTGCTAATGAGGTGTTAAATAGATAAAATTGATGCAACTTTTGATAAACTGAGATCTGCTGTTCACTACCCTTTTATTTACGCATCCATTTTGTTTCAGAAATCTTTGTACACATTATTTGGGTTATCTCAATTGTACAAATAATTAACTCTTGGCCTTTTACTATTAGAATTTATCACTACTATTGTGGGTGGCATACAATACTCTATGTAAAAGTAACATTTTTTGTTTTTTTGACAAAAGGTTAAAAAGAGTACCTGCCAGATTTGTAAAAAATAAAATAGTTTTTTCCTTTTTCTCAAATACACCTGGTTTCCAGTCTAGATTTCTTTCAAACAATTGATGCAATGCATTTTCATTTTAAAGTTTCATGTTCATATTTTTTATGGACTTTTTTGTCCAAAGGTGGATTTGGGGAGAAGTGTGTGACCCTGGTAACCCATTATGGAGCTACATTATTGGTAAACCAGTTCCACTCCAGACATGGTCTAATTTGGGGCCTCTCTTTTCAAAATCCTATGTCCAATTTCACAAAACAGCGTAAGTGTAAGATCATGATATTTAAGACAAGTTTTAAGTCATACACCAATTTCACAAAAAATCCTAATTCAAAGCTTCTGACCAACATTCAATTTGATCCTAAACCTAAGAGTGCTTTACCCACATTTAAGAGTTCACAAAATACTTACTACCACTCTTACTATTATCTTAGGTTTTTACAAAATGGCTGCAGCATTCCAAATTTTATTTATGAGATGCCACTTTGGTAAAGAAAGAATATTTCAAGACCGCACAAACCTAGATTTGTATACTGTCAGGTGCAGAGGAGATAAAGTGCTACCGTTTTCCAAGGGCCACAGTGTTGGAACTACCACATTTCACCAATAATAGAGAGAACTACTAGACAGTCGATGTCAATTTCTAACAGCACGCAGGTACAGTATAAATGAGATAACATAAATTTATATCCGTTCCCACTCATCTCAATAAATATAAAATAAAACATGACCTTGACCTTTACCTTAACCGGAATCTATACTTACATTTACTCTTCCCAAGTACACTTTGTTCAATCTTCTCGTCCATGTTAGAACAAAGTTATTAAGTGTTACAAGTTGAATTTAATTGTCAATCGTGTAGTAAGAGGTGCTCCCAATCCTCTGTAATGAGTCTGAAGCCCTCAGTGGGTTACAATGAAGAAGTAGTATGAAAGTAGTTATAGCATCTACTTTTTTATCCCACATTTATGGGCATTATGTTTTCTGGTCTATGCGTCTGTTTGTTTGTCTCTCCGTCCCTCATCAGGTTAAAGTTTTTGGTCAAGGTAGTTTTTGATGAAGTTGAAGTACACATGTTCCCTATGATATGATCTTTCTAATTTAATGCATAATAAGAGTGTTGACCCCAATTTCACTATCCACTGAACATAGAAAATGATAGTGTGATTGGGCATCTGTGTACTATGGACACATTCTTGTTTCTCAGTGTATAAGACACCTAACAGCCATTCTACAATGAGAAAAAAAATATATTGTATGGTCGGCTATGAAATTTCCGACATGAAAACTGAATAACATTTTCAACAAGAAAACTAACTTCCTACTTAATAACAAACCACATGAATGAAAAAAAAAATTATGACTATGCGGTATGGGTACATGTTACAAAATAAGCAATTGCATTTAAAAAAATTGAGAAATTGCATGTTAGATATTGAGAAATTACATTTTACAAATAAAGAAATTTATGATTATGGCAGATAATCCAGGCCTCACAGTCATAAAACTTTCGAGCATGATTTTTGAACTCAGACTCGAAAATCAACCAATCAAATTGCTGGATTTCATGTTTCAAGCACGATTTTTGTGCTTCAAGCACTGAGCAAAGTTTTATGCCTTCAAGGCCTGCACTTCCTTATGTGTACTGTATTTGGTCATAACTAAGCTAAGTTCTGTCCAATTTTATTAATACCATCCATGTGTATGAAAACTCTACATCAGTCGTTTTACTGACAATAGTGAGATACCATTAGCAGCATCTGTGGACTATGAATAAGGTAGATTCATGTTATACCGCCATCTTGGATTGTACAATCGCAGTTCAACATATTATGAAACCTATCTTCTCACAATTTATTTCAAAATTCTATCTCATAGAATTTTTTTTTATGTACAGAAATGTGTTTTTCCATGAACAATCTAACCAAATTTAGGCAATTTTCAACGACTCATAGATTGAAAAATAGCATGGTGACCCATACTTCTATATAGACAGCGAACTCATGCAATTGGATTTTTCTAGGTGTGTATGATTTTATAATCTATAGGTTAAAAATATATGTTGATAATCATTTTTACTACATATATGAATAGGGTTTGAAGATTGAATCTGACACTCATTTAGTATATATATGCATAAATAAGAGGCAAGACAATTTCACAAGTTTTTTAATGTCTTATCATGCAGTAAAATGCAAAGGGTATTTTTGATAAATGCCTCTAAATTTCCTCTAAAATTTTCATTCCACGAAAACAGCTAGCATATTGAAGATTATGATTCCAATATGTAAAAAACATGAATAAGGAGATATGGTATGATTGCCAATGAGACAACAACCTACCAGAGTTCAAATGATGTTCATTCAGTGGCATGTAAGATATATTGTTAAAACTATTATATGTTCTATAGATAAGGATCATTTTCTCTTTCCACTAAAAAAGATAAGTGTTTATATCATCATACATAAATTAGCTTAACAAATGATTGAACAGAATGTAGTGAAAAGAAAAACAAATCAAAAACAAATTGGCAGGAAAAAAAACATCAATTGTATGATGTAAACATAATGTTAATCAGGTGCTGTAATATCTGTTTAATCATATACAGGTATCTAGAACTAATTGGTAGAGATTTAATTAGTCCTTAGACCACCTGTAATCCATCCTTGTTATTAGAGAGGCCAAAATGGGGAGCTTTTTTAGTTTAATGAACAGAAGGTTAGTAAACTTTGAGATTGATTTAAATTAGAAGATAAAGAACTCTGAATACATAGTGCAACAAAGTTGAAAGAATTTGGTCATTGTGTCCCTAAATTTCTAAATCCACTACCTTGGATTAATTTTTATTTGTGAGCTACCAATTTTCACTGATACTAGAACACACCCGTGATATCGCGGGTCCGTGACTGAATTAAAGTATATAACTATGCGTAAGCCTTATTTTAGTATTGGTATTGTCATCTGATAAAGTCATGCCGATTATAAGATGCACAGTTTTCTCTGCTTTCAAACACTTTTTGTTTAAACCCGTCGACCTGGAACTTTTTGGTAATATTAATTATTTGGAAAACAAAAGGGCCTGGAATGCATGGAGTATTTTTTTTATCAACAGCATTGTCCCATATTAGTTATAAATAACCGCGCTGTTTTACGTCATGCCGGCTAACAAATTGAAAACTGTACCTATACGCCTTATTTTTAGTATTCGTATTGTCATCTTAGAAAGTCATACTGATTAAAATACTACAATAGGAAACACTGTGACAATGATTGAACTCTGTGATTATGACCCGTGTATTATACGTCATGCCGGCTAACAAATTGAAAACTGTACCTATACGCCTTATTTTTAGTATTCGTATTGTCATCTTAGAAAGTCATACTGATTAAAATACTACAATAGGAAACACTGTGACAATGATTGAACTCTGTGATTATGACCCGTGTATTATACGTCATGCCGGCTAACAAATTGAAAACTGTACCTATACGCCTTATTTTTAGTATTCGTATTGTCATCTTAGAAAGTCATACTGATTAAAATACTACAATAGGAAACACTGTGACAATGATTGAACTCTGTGATTATGACCCGTGTATTATAGCAAAATCCTAAATACACCCGGTTTGGTGGTGCGCCTGTCAGATGCGGAACGTACAGATAAGGTAAAAGGTAACAGGTGAATATACTATTGGTATCGGTATAGGACTCGACCCGGAACGTCTTAAATATTGGCAATATTAATTACGTGGAAAACAAATGGGGCTGGAGTGGTGTAAATTTTAATCAACACCATTGTACTATATTAGTTAAATATAAATTTGAATTCTTTGATTCGTCGTTTTTACGTGATGACGGCTGACAAATTGGACCTCGTAATTTTAGTATTATAGATGTGAGTAATGGACAACCTAGAATTCTAAGTTTTAACAAAATGAAAGTTTTTCTATAGGTATATATTCAAATAAGAATATTTTAAACAAGACTACAAATTATAATATCTACAAAAATATGATTTTTCTCTCAATCCTGGAAAATAATTGAATCCACAGTATTTTGAAACTGTTGTTGGAATTTTAAATTTATAAGAATTGAAACACTTTATAAACAGTGGCTGATCCAGAAATTTTCATAAGGATGGCACACTAACTACCTAAGAGGGGGCCTACTCCAGTCATGCTTCAGTGACTCCCAAAATAATTAACCAAATTTTACCCACAAAAAGGGGGACCAAAGCCCTAGGCACCTGGCCTTCTCCCTTATGAAGCTGCCTCTGAAGTTTATTTGATATAAACTGAAACAACTAATAACATTACAAGTAAGTGAAGAGGAAATAGGCACAAAAATAGTTTTCAGCACAAGTTAATCATATTTTAGTAGTACATACTTGTAAGAAAATAGAAAATGTGCATTGTCACAACGGTTGCCAGTAAGAAAATAGAAAATGTGCATTGTCACAATGGTTGCCAGTAAGAAAATAGAAAATGTGCATTGTCACAATGGTTGAATGAAACAACTTAACTATATATATATATATATATATATATATATATACCAGACTAAAAGGATGTAAACAGCTATAATGTAAAAGTCACTGTACAGCCTTCAATAATAAGCAAAAATTCTACCTTATAAAAACCTAAGAAATGCCTCAGCATGACAAAGTGTGACACAATCAAAATTCAAAATAGAAAACCCAAGGCCTAAAACAATCAGCAAATACAAATATATGCTAATCAGCAGCCAACAAAATCATTGAAAAATGTCTCCTGAATTTGAACAGGCACATAAAGAATGTGGCAGGGTAAAACATATTTGCAGTATGTTGCACAATTTTTTTCTTATTCAAAATATTTTCCATTAAGAATTCATTCCCCCATAAGTAGCCTCATTTTGTAGAAAATGCAGCAATGAATATTCATGAGTTCTCAAAGACAAGATAAGTAGTGAAAGTAAAGGTGTACTTATCTTCTTGGTCTGGATTATTGTCAAAAATTGTGTATTGCATCTCAGATTTATCATATTTTGTCATTTTACTAATTAGTTCATACGTTTTTTTTCTCACGTTTTTGCATTGGAATTTTTTTCCCTATTGTATAGTTTTTATACCTGGAAGATACTGGTTCTTTTCTTGGATTTTACCAGAACTGGTAAGTTCTTAATTTATTTGAAATGTTTTGTTCTCAGATAAAAAAAATTTAGATGATTGATTGCTTTTTTACAATACAAAAATTTAAAAAGAAATTTTCCATTCTTTTTTCTTTAATTTTTAACTTTATTACTTTGCTACCTTTTCTGTTCCTTTATATTTATGTTTTTATCTAGAATGATGATGATTCAGAAAAATAACCAAATATTTACAAAAGTACTCAATAAAATGAAATTCACAGCTTAGTGAGCTAAGCTTATAAATATAAAATGATTTGGTTGTAAAAAGAGCAATATCTTATCGCAGAATTTAAAAGTTAAATAGTTAAATATATGAATATGAAAAGCAACATCATATTGTGTAAAGAATTCAGTATCATTTTACTTTTTTTTTTACCAATATTAGAATGAAAATAGAAGTGCATTCAAATTGAAAGCTTCTTTGTTAACTCTGATCTGAATTTAAAAAAGAAATATATGTTTTGACCATATATCAGTACCAATGACTATTAAAATGTAATCTCCCACTAAAATCTACAACTTACAGTGCAGAATGGGTGTTGTTTCCATCATAAATGACTTTATTTTAATTTTTTTTTGAAAAAACAAAAAATAGAAGTTTGGAGAAATTCTTGCGAGTATGTGCATGTGTTTAGTTTTGGTCCATTTACAGGAAATCTTTATTCTTTATCTAAATAAATGGCAGCTTAATATGATTTACCAAAATTTTTATTTTACATTTTCAATGAACACAATTCATTAAGTTCAAATTGTATAGATTGAAGCTGATAAATTTGCTTTTATTTTAAATATATAACAAAAAAATTATATTTGTGTAGATTTCGCAAGAGGAACATAGATTAATCAACCAAATTTTTGGTGTTTTTTGTTCAGGATATAAATAAGAGAAATAATTCTGATTTTCCAAATCACACTTATTGTAACTCATATTAGTTAGAAGCACTACTACAACATCCTGTAATACATTATGAAACATACAAGTCTATATTCATATGTACATTTTACTAGAAAAAAAGTTACATGTATAATGTTTCACAATTTACAAAGAAAAGCAATACCTCATGCCTTTGAAATATGAAAATACTTGTACCAGAATACATGTATACCATACTTGTACCAGAATACATGTATACCATACTTGTACCAGAACACATGTATACCATACCTGTACCAGAATACATGTATACCATACCTGTACCAGAATACATGTATACCATACCTGTACCAGAATACATGTATACCATACTTGTACCAGAATACATGTATACCATACTTGTACCAGAATACATGTAGACCATACTTGTACCAGAATACATGTATACCAATTTGATTTCTTTGTGATGTATGAGTTGGGTAAATGACATCAATGAACAGTCGAGTCTTTCTGTAAAATAACATAAGCATTTGTAGTGACTTTTACAATGTATGGGAAAATGTATGAATGTCAAAGTCCTCTGTTTGACACTATTCATTTGTTCCATCTTTTTCATGTTATATTTGATATCAAACTTACAAAATAATCTTTGAAGTGGCACTTTTGAACTTAGAAATTTCTATGGAATATGTGTTGTGTCAAATTTTGCTTCAAATTGTTTTTGTATTCATTTACACAAAGCCTTTCAAAAAGGATGAAAAAAGTTATACATTTTTGATACATTGATTTACATCATAAAAAAGAAATCGGGGCACTATTTTTTAGTTGAGTGAACCAGGTATTTAAAAATTAAGAAAAGAGAATAGACTGAAAGATAGGGTTCTATCTGAAAAGAGAATCAGAAATATTATTGTCTGGCTTGACCAACAAAGTTTTTGAATTCTCAACATCTTGCATTTGACCAGGTTCTGCTAACATGAGATTTCTTTCTTTGTTCCTTTAATTGGATTTAATGGTTTATACTATATTTCCATAGGCGGATCCAGGGGGCCCTGCCCCCCCCCCCCCCCCTTTTCGTTGGAAAAATTTGGTTGATTATACAGGAAATCACTGAAGCATGACTGGAGCGGGCCCCCCTTAGTTCAGTCAGCAGGCCCCCACCTCCTTAGGAAAAGTTCTGGATCCGCCACTGATTTCAGCAATGCACATATAAATATATGAATATAAGGAGGTATGGTATTATTGCCAATGCAACAACTTTCTACCATTGCTTTGTTTTTGAATTTATTTCGTAGAAGGCAGTTAATTTGAAAGTTCCTCAGCCAAAGGTGTGGAACAAAACACAAGAAATGATATGCTTGGTAGCAAGACATATTATTTATTATACAGCATGATATAATACATAAAAAGGGTAATATATTGTTGCCAGATGTATACTGCAAATTTATCTAGTTCCCCTTTCAACACATAGAAAGGTATTTCTCATCAAATAAGGGGATCATTGTTTTCCAGTGTGTAACTCCGTCCATCCTGTGTTAGATTGAAGTTTTGGATTATATAGTTTTTGACCACACCAACATATTCATTGTGGTAAAAACTTCCCCAAAAATATGCCAAAGTAAAGTTTTGACCCAGATTTCAAGGTTCAATGAATATGAAGATGTTATGATTGAGGGGAAGATTCTTGATATGTATAGATTTAAAAAATAGAAATATTAAAGAGGGGCAGCTAAGTCATATTATTGGGTCAGAAAGTTCTCTATCTTGAAAGTTCAGTTATCTTGGTAAATCATTAAGAATTTTTAAACACAGAACAACACTCAGTAGTAATTAGACCGGTATACAGTAACCTAACACATTCTAGCATAGTTTTCTGAGATCTTAATGGAAATCTCTTATAATTAAGATGATCATAATAGGCATCTTCCCAGGGGTCTTCACCTTGTAACCGTTCTGTACTTATTTCAGTGTTCTAGAAAATAGTGGATCTATCAATAAGAATATGATAATTTTTGAGGTCATAGTCCTTAGGTTAGATACATGTTCAGGGGATTGTTAACCTTTTGACCTTGATAAAAAAGAAAAATTCAGATATTATGCATTTAAACTGTTATACCAGCTTTCATGAAATAGATGAAATTTTGAACCTTAGAATATAAAAGTAGAAAGCTGTTTTATTTTTATTTTGAATTTGAATTTGAATTTTGAGCCCAGACTGATTTGCTTAGAAAATAAGTTTTCCCTAAAAAAAATATTGAAATTCTATAGGAAAATCTTTAATACTCCTCAATCATTTTTCAAAGAAAACTTTAGATATAAAAAATGTATTTATTTAAAAAAAAATACATGTACATGTATTAAGTTATAGGGAAATATGAGTCAAGACTAAACAATGTCAGACTTGATTGGTACTGATTTTTTATTGTATTTGATCTTTAAAAAAAAAAATCTTTTCAGGTCAGCAAGTTTCTCGAAATATACCACTATCAGGACTCAATCTGAAGATTCTGACATTTTTTGCATGAAATCTAAAGCAAAAATCTTAAGAGTAGCTTAAGTCTTTGCTGATGAGGATAATTTGTACAAATATTTATTTAGACAAGACAGTGCATGAAGTATCAAATGAAGCAAAAGGAAAAAAATATTCACAAGGTGAATTAACAAACGAGATTAGTTTATTTTGCTTACTTATCGCTTTTATATCTCTTGGTATTTCTGGAAGGTGCTTTAAAACCTATTAACGAAATGTTTTTAGGATTTCCATGAGAGAAGTTATCATATTTTTGAACCTTTTTGACTAGAGTTTGTTTGTATAGCTGTCAGCTATGTTTTATCGTTGTGTCATAACGATTGCAATTGGTTTTGCAGTTGGATGGTTGTATCATTTTCATCTAACCTTTTTACATTGTCAGTGCTCTGAATAAACAGATCTTAAATGATACGAATTGAAAAAAGATTTTCTTATTTAATTGATATATAAGATGTAAAGGGGTAAATATTAACTGTACATCCACCGGAATAATTAAGATGCTGTGAAATACAGGTGATGGAGTCCTGAGAAATGCAAATACCCCTTTTTGTTTTGTGTGTTCCGGTAACTATTTTTGAAAAAAGGAAGAAGGGTTATTCATGTTAAACAACCTTACAATTAGCATATATTCACACTTTAGATATAAGAATTAAGAAAGGTCTACTCGGTATTAGAGTTATTGCCCTTTGATGACGATTTTTATCAATTTATTGCATTCTTGCCTTTTATCTTAAAAATTATAATAAATAGATAGAAACTTGAATAGGCAAAAATGATCAACACAAGATCTTTTATCAAGACTATGACTCCTTATTAGAGTAATTGCCGTTTAATGCTGATTTTTATGTCCCATTTATTATGTCCCATTTATGGGCATTATGTTTTTCTGGTCTGTGCGTCTGTCTGTCCCGCTTCAAGTTTAAGTTTTTGGTCGAGGTAGTTTTGGATGAAGTTGAAGTCCAATAAACTTAAAACTTAGTAAACAAGTTTCCTATGATATAATTAGAGATTTTATCCCATTTCCACGGTCCACTGAACATAGAAAATGATAGTGTGGATGGGGCTGCATTCGTGTACTTGGCACACATTCTTGTTTTTTTGCATTTTGCCTTATTTGATAAGAAATATTATAGCTACATAGACACTTTAAATCACAAAAATGATCAGCGAGGCAAGATCTTCTAACAAGTCTAATTTGGCCAGTATAGTTCATAAGCTATCACTCTTTATAGGAGTGAATATTTTTGTCAACAATGTTGGAGAGGGTGTCCTTTGTTGAATATGCACATAAAACCAAGGTGAGTAACACAGGCTCAACAAATGGAAGTTTTAAGCGACCTTGACTGGCTATACAGCCCTTGCACAGGCTCTTTAGAGTCCCTAGTTTTTTATACCCCAGGGTCAAAGATTAATTCTGACCTTGACCCTCATTCACATCTGGTAGTTCAAGGCTTTTAAATATTTGAACCATGTCAGAGTAACATCAAATTTTACAATAGATTTACAAGTGTTGTCAATAAGATATAATTCCAAACTTGCTGAGATTGTGTAATGGTTGTCTTGGAATTACGGTAGTTTCAACAAAGATTTTGTTTTTATGATATCTTTTGAACCCATCTATGTATTTGTCATAGTAATGTATTTATCATTGTATTTATAAAATCTGATATTTAGTTTGGCCATTTGTCAGTAGAGAAGAATTATGAAAGGAAAACAAAGTCAAGATTGCTGATCTACAAAGAATTACAAATAGGTAAAGCCTTCTTTGATGTTTTCTGCTCATCCCATAAATCTGTGTCTTAATGTCAAACTGTTTCCTTCTTTTGTTTTGTATGTGCATCAAATATGTATTTTATGCATCTGGTGTATCTGGGTTAACCAATGCTGCACATTTTTATGCTTGTTTGAAATAAGAGCTTGCAGCTAAATGTAAAATTACCATATACTGATACTGAAGTATGGTAGTATATTGCTTTAGCACAGGAAATGTGATCTGTAATTGTGTTCAGTATACTGGTAATTCTATGGTTGCTATTTTGCATTCTGTAAAAGATATAATACATGTACCCTACCACTAAATTGGGCCAGGTCAAAAAGAATGTATAAGAAAGTAGTACATTTTTTAAACAAATAAAAAAAAAATGGGTGTTTTTTGGCAATAAGTGAAATAATTAGGTAATGGTACCAAATGAGAGCTTAACTGGACTTGTTTTCACTGTAGAACCCTTGTTGATAGTATCTTTTGAATAAAAATTATGAAATTTGAAAAGGAGTGGATATTTGCCATATTGCTTAGATCTAAAATACCTGTTTTTTTTGTGCTAATTAACTTAAACTTTATGCATTTGAACTGTCACTTCATTTGAACTTAGACAATAAATGCTTGAAATTACAGAATTTAAAATAAAAAAATAATAGGGCTAGCTATGACCTATTGGTTTTATTTATGAAGTACAATTTTTGTAGCTAAGGGGTTAGAAGGTTCTCATAATGCTGTCTTCATAGTTAAAATTTTAATCAAGACAATTGTGTTTTAAAAAAAAATTTATCTGAATAAAAGTGACCCTCTCTGTTGAAGACCAATTGGTGGCCTTTGGCTGTTTTCAGCTCTGCAGTCAGGCTGTTGTCTCTTTGAAACGTTCCCCATTTCCATTCTCAATTTTGTTCTAAAGAATCATCCAATCTTTTGACAATGTTTCTGCACATGTTAATAGTTGTATAGATATAAAGTCATCAAAGTTCATTTCATACGTAAGTTTATAGAGAAAACAATTGATTTCTACAGATGTCTAGATATTGTTGTAACCTTTAGTTCTGTAGTAAAATAGTAGTAATAAGATTATTTGTGGTGTATAATTAAGTTGTCAGAAATAGAATCGTAACTGCTTGATATATCTACGTACCTGTTAATTAGTTCCAGTTGTTAGAATCCTCCAAGACACCTGAAGGTCACATTGTACATTGGAGGTTGCTCAAGTAGCAATGTGAGCATTTTCTGATATATATAACTGGTAAGAATCATATTAGGTCTGAACTATAATTGTATCCTTCTCTAAGGAGCAGGATCTGCTTACCTTTCTGGAGCACCTGAGATCATCCCCAGTTTTTTGTAGGGTTTGTGTTGCTTAGTCTTTAGTTTTCTATGTTGTGTCTTGTGTACTATTATTTATCTTTTTCTTTTTTAGCCATGGTGTTGTCAGTTTGTTTTTCGATCTATGAGTTTGAAAGTACCTTTGGTTTCTTTCACCAATCTTTTCTAAGTGTTTTTGTGACACTTTTCACTAGACACAATGACTTCATATATGGTCAGCAGCTTGACAATAATATAAACATGTTTGGCTTTTCAGGTATGTCAGACAACTGCTTCCTGTTTATTAGTACTTTTACTTAAGATTTTTTTCAATTTGTTGAATGAAATCAAATATGTTGTTCACAATTTTCTCCAAAACTACTGATTAAAAATTTTAATATTTGGTCAACAGCTTGACAGTCATGAGTTGTAACATGTATGCTCTTTAAAAGATGCACAGGCTTATTCATGTTTTCTCTTTCTTTCAGTTATTCATTTTTTTCTTAATTGAATGAATACTATTTAAGTTTTTGTCACACTGTTCTTAGAAACTATTAAACAGAATGACTTCATATTTGGTCTGCAGCTTACCAGTGATAAGTTGTAATATGTTTGGACAGCTACTGAGTATGCCATATTTTTTTTCCGGAAACTTTCGGTGTGCTTAACCATGACAATGCATTCAACCTCTTGTTTAAGTTTTATTTAGTCATATACATAAACTTGGTATTTCTTGTTTAAAAAACATTTTATTTTAATATATCATACTTTTTCAAAGATATCTTTCAACTAATGATTTAAAAAGGAATATCCAATTTGATGTTTCACAATAAAAAAATAACTTTTTTGTGAAAATTTCAAAACAGAACTGGGGCCTCGGTGGCCAAGTGTTCTATGTAGTTCAACTACTGAAATCACTAGCAAGTCAACACTGAAGGTGTGTGTTCGAACCTTGCTCATGCTGGTGCACTCGACTCCAATCTTAATTGACTAGGATTGACAGTTTTCCTTTTGAAGGTTGTTGGTTTTCTCTGGGCACTCTGGCTTTATCCACCAATAAAAACTGGCCGCCACGAAATAGTCCACAATTGTGCTTTAAAGTGGCGTTGTAACACCAACAGTCAATCAATCAAAATAGAACTATAAAGTATAATGATTAGTAAGAAAGGTCAGGTACAATGGATATGTAACATTGGTGGAACATTTGTTGATTTGTTATACAAACTGAAAATTGAGCATACAGTTACTACAGAGTTAAATAAGTACTCTCTGACCTTATCTATTCTTCACATCTGCTTTGATTTCTTTTGCCATTTGTTGATATGATTATAAATAATAAACCTACTCGATTACATATCTATGATTATATCAAATTACTGAATATTGCATTTCTTTACATTTCCTCCATTTGAATAGATCATAACCTAACTGAAAGGTTATCGTAAATACCAGATCTCAATCAAAATATTATTTATGGATCATATAATGATTTTGACAGAGAGAAAAACAGACCATGCCAATAAAAATAATCAAATAAATTGTTATAATAGCAAATGGTTATTAATATTTAGTAATAAATTCCTGAGATAAAGAATATATCATGTATTTGTTACCAGAAGTGATATTACCCAGATTGCATCAAGACAGAGAAGTGTTGGAATGTTATAGAGGTATCTGTCTATGCAAATGTTTTGATTACCTACTTAGGAGATATTCCTCTTGTCACCAAGCTTATCAGATTTTTGAATAAGGATTATTTTTATGTTTTTCTGTCTATGCATTTGTTAGTATGTTTCTTTGTCCCTTCATCTGTCTGTTCGTTCATCTGTCTGATCGTCCATCTGTCCTGCTTCAGGTTTAATTTCTGGTCAAAGTAGTTTTTGGTGAAGTTGAAGTTCAATCATCTTAAAACTTAGTACACATGATCCCTATGATATGATCTTTCTAATTTTAATGCCAATTTCTGGGTCCATTGAACACAGAAAATGATAGTACAGGTGGGGCATCCTTGTACTATGGACACATTCTTGTTTAAAAGAATAGCATGGTACTCACAAACTATAAAATACTTGGAGTTAGTACTAACTCTTGACATAAAAAGAAAAGAAATTGAACTTTAAGGTTTTAAAAATAAGCTTTTATATAAATTTGTATTAAGAAATGCTTTTGGAAAATAAAATAGAAAAAAGTGTTTCCATGTTTTTTTTTGCATAAATATAAAAAAAAATGTATACTGGACCTTCCTTTATAAAAAACATTTATCTTAGGTAATAACTGCCCTTATAAAGCAGAGTTTGAAATTTTCTGAATCAGTCAAGCAAATAGTTTTAGTTAAATTTCTATTGTTGTCTCTTAGACACATTCCTGGTTCCCATTCTCAATTGGCTTCATAGGCAGATCCAGGGCCCCCCTCCCCCTAGAACAAGTTCTGGATCCACCACTGCGCTTGATGCAGAATCTATTCTGATCTGTCAACCTTGATCAATGGTGAACTATACTCATTAAATCTGCACTGATTAATATATAAACAGTATTTCAGACTATGAGAACTAATTGTTCGTTTACTGTGTTTTATTCATGTAAGCAACAATTAATTATGAAGAAATTTGTTAAAATCTTGTAATTGAGTTATACTGAGAACAAATGGAGAATACATGATTGATTTAAGATCAAAGAAAGTTCTTATTATCAAATCTCCATGGTATTGTATCTGCTTTATCAGAAGTTTTATTTGTAAGACATTAATTATCTTTTAAATTCACAAAGCCAGAGTTTTTTTTAAAGGAATTTCATCTATTGGGCCAGTCCCTACTCAGCTGCTTGCTAGCCTATCAACAAGACAAATTCTTTAAAAACAGGCCTGAGGACTTCAAATTTCCATTTTAGGACGATATTTTTTCAACCATAAACAATATATATTTACCCAATTTGGTTTAATAATGCCTCAAGGGAAATGAAGAAGTCCAGTCCACTGATGCCACTAGGTCAAAGGTCATGAGCACAATGTTTATTGATAGGAAGATATTTAAGCTAAAATATGATTATAAGTCCAGAGGACATATTTTGAACCGCATGTGTAACATTTGTACCTAACTTTGATTGATATTGGTCAAGTAATCATCAAAAATCTGATGGATAACTGGATACCATAAGAAGAAGAAGAAGGTCAAATAGTGTAAAAAAGCATTTTAAGTTATTAGGTCAAAGGTCAAGGTCACAGCAAAAAATGAAAGAATGAAATTGGAACAAAATTTGGTTATATCTTTTGAACAGTTTCTAGTAAAAATCTTTTGAATCAAGTATCTGATCTTTACCAATTATTGATGAATAATGTACTTTGGGTAGAAAAACACTCTAATTATTTTTTGAAAGAAGCTTGTTGAATCATCTTGTTTAAGTCGAGAAGGGGGAAAAGTGTTGTTCTTTATTGTCTTATGCAGTTAAGTTCTAAATTGTCAGGATTTATCTCCCTTTGAGCAGTAAACACAGATTTGGCTCTCTGAAAGTAAAACGCAGAACAGCTGATCGAAAAGATGCAGGCAATCTGTCAACTTTATTTAGGACAAGAACATGTTAATCTGATTTGGATATAGGATCAACCTGTGGAATTGTAAAAAGAATAAACAAAATCTGAGACAAGGTGTTGAAATTCTGTAACTTTCATACACAGGTGCAAAATATAAAGTAGAAGGTTAATACTCTGTCCTACAATAACTATTTCTCACATCTAAGCATCTTGTTGAACTAGAATTAAAGTTGAAAGGAATAGACACATTTTAATACCAGGTATAATATCATGTTAAAATTTGTCCATATGTAATGAAGAGAAAACATGTGTAAGAAAGAAAACAATTGATTTTATTTGAATTTGTAAGTTTTGTTGATATTTATATATGAGAATTGGATCTTTAAAAAGATATTACAATTTTGATTCATACAGTTGACGTATTCAGAGTTGAATTCATGTTTTAATAATCTTTAACTAACAAATTGATAACAAATAAAATTTCTTTCCAAATGTAAAGTTTAGTTGGTGCAAATATTAATAGTCACTTGAGATTGTAAAATTTGAAATACATCCAGAATTTAATATACATTTTCATAAAGGATCCAAAAACAAGTGTAACAAGTTGTTACACAAAATAATTCAATGGGAAAAAGGAGACCAAACATATCGGAGGGGAATAGAAATGGAATATTAAACGGAACATGTTATATTACATCAACTGACAGTACACAGCAGGCTCTCCCATGCGAGATTATGTCATAACAATTAGTTAATTATAGAACATTCTCTAGGTGGAAATTGATACCAATAAACATACATGTTGGCACATTCTCGGCATGCTTTTTATGTCATGTGTGCATTATAGCCAGTACATGTATTACATAGAACATTTGTGTAGACTATAGGAGTACTTTTTTTATTTCGGAACTTATACTACCACCAAATACTGTAGTGAGTATTTTATTGACTTACTTTTTACTTATTGAACTTACAAATTGAAATAATCAAGGTATGCTTTGATCTTGTAGTAAATATATCTAGTGGAAAAAAATACTGTTAGACCAAAATGTATAATTCAATAAAATAAAATTAATAAAACTGTTTCAGAATAAAATTTAATTGTTAGATCTTTTTATTTTCAAAGTTTAAAAAAATGATATTGGTTAACTCTTCAATTATAAATATGAAGAGGCAAAGGTTGTTGTGCATTAAAAGAGTTGCTTTCTTAGAACAAGTATTACCTGAAAGGTAAACAGGTAGCTTTAAATTTGTAAATATTTTAAGATTTATTGATACACTAATTTGTAGGGCATAAATTCCATAAATATATTTTCCCATTAATTACCTTAAAAAAGAAAGAATCATTATTAGTACTATTAAGAAGAAACATACTCAATGCTAATGTTGTTATAGTTATGAAATATTATTGTTTATTTATATTTCACATGATATTGTTTTAATGCCCAACCTACAATAGTAGAGGGGCATTGGTTGTTCTGTTTGTCTGTTTGTCCATTCATCCATTTGTTTGTTAGTTCCTTCATCTGTCCCACTTCAGGTTTAAGTTTTTGGTAAAGGTAGTTTTTGATGAAGTTGAAGTCCAATCGACTTTAAACTTACTACACATGTTCCCTATGACACGATCTCTCGAATTTTAGAGCCAAATTGGTGTTTTTACCCTAATTTCACTGTCCATTGAACATAGAAAATAACAGTTTGAGTGGGGCATCAGTGTACTATGGGCACATTCTTGGTTTTTTTTTCTTTTTTTCTGCACACTCTTTTAAACCTGTACTGATTTTTTAATGTTTGCCCTTGTATGTTCCTTTTTGTCAATTGTTCAGTATTGAAAGGATGGTAGAAGATCTAGGAAAAAAATAAGTTGAACCCTTTCACATATTGATGTGCCTGTCCGAAGGTTAAGAACTTTATCAATTTTTTTTCATATCTTGAAGGTCTTTTGGGATTTTTTAAGAATTTGGTTAATCTTGATGGCATTTGTTTGATTAGACCGATTTTTCTGTCTCCTGTGTCCATATTTTACCCTTCCCATGTGTTATTTTCCTTATTTTGACCTTTTGTATTTTTTTTGGACACCTGTTAAAAAAAAAAGAAGATAAATTGGAAACATGAAAGGTCTTTTGTTTGATAACTTCTGTTTATTTTATTCACAAATTTTTTAAACATGCAACTATTTAAGCTTGAGTTGCTTTAATATATAAAAATAAAAAATGTGGTATGATTGCAAATTCTACAGAAAAAAACAAATGACTTAAGAAATTAACAAGATCCCTGTACAACCTTCAAAATTGAGCAAAACCCATACGGCATGGTCAGCTATAAAAGACCCTGAAATGACAAATGTAAAACTGTTCAAATGAGAAAACTTGCACATATGAAAAAGAAGATGTGGTATGATTGCAGCCTGTTTCAGATGAGGTGGATTTAATAAGCAATTATGCGTTCTTCAGCAATGAATAAAGCCTTGGATAAAAAAATGCCCATGACATGATAAAAAGAAACAATTCAATTCATTAATGGCATAATGGTAATGAGTAATACAAAATATAAGACGCTGATTGAGAAATTTGTAACATTTAGTTTCTGTTGATATAAGAAGAAAGATAACTCTTTCTGTTTACTTAGTGTATTCTGATTCCTGTAACATGAGGAGACTAATGTATAAGGAAAGTCTAGGGTTTAGGAAGTACAAGTTCATATTTACTGTAAAAAGGCTGATTTTGATTGATATAAAATTTAATTCTTCAACTTACAAAACTAAAAATTAATTGTAAAATTGTATTATATAATAATATTTTATTCAATGTTAAATTTGTTGACCAAAATAAAGGAGCCTTGTGAACAGGACTTTAGATATTTCAGTAATTTTGTAGCATCATATGTTATCTATAGCAGCATTTATACATACTAACTAAATATATATATGAGGAAAGTCTATTACAGAATGAGAATGACAGAATCAGTGGCGGATCCAGAACTTTTCCTAAGGGGGGGCCCGCTGACTGACCTAAGGGGGGTCCGCTCTAGTCATGCTTCAATGATTCCCTATATAATCAACCAAATTTTTCCCATGAAAGAGGGGGGCCTGGGCCCCCCAGGACCCCCCTGGATCCGCCTATGAGAATGACGGTATTTGATACTCTTGTTGTAATAAATAACATTAAAATGTAAAAAAAAACCAAAACATCCCAAGCCCCAACATGGAGCATTTGATCTTGTGAGTTCTCTTGTCTCTGCATTATTGGCAGTTTCTTTTATTTTTGATAATGTATATAAGTGCAAATAATGTCTCGACAGATAAAAAAAATCTGTGCCAATTAATATACTATTTTTACAGAAGTTATGTCTGGAAATGCTAATTATTACTGCAAATTGCACTTACATTTCTTGTCAAATTCATATGAAACTTGTATCAATGGTTTAAATCAGCAATGTTTCTCACAAGTCTGAAAATCAGTGCTGATCATCTATTTTTGTGAAATTGGAGTTTATATGAAATATTGTATTGTTAGCATATTCAGCTTACAACTTCTTGTCAGATTTTTATGAAATTTATATCTAAGATGAGGACCAGTTGAAAATAAGCACTGATAAAATACTTTTAAGAAAGTTATGCCCCTCTAAGAAATTATGTGAAAATTTCATAAACCTGCAAATGTTGTCAGATTTTTATGAAAACAATTTTAAGAGCAAAATTTTATCTAAGTTATTGCCCTTGAACAAATAAATTTGTGGTAAAGCATTGGAATTTGGTTATTAAAACCTTTAAAAAGATGTTCCTACAATTTGTAATAATTGAAGTTAACTCAAGTAATAAAACCCTCTTCCTGTCACAATTGTGTTACAAGCAGTTATATTCTTGGACAAGAGTAGTCTAGGTAAAAAGGAGCATTCGATTATACATAAGTTAAAAGTTAGAAATTACCGAAAATGAGAAAGAAGAGAACATTTGAATAATCTTGCAGAGAATGGCTGTCTGAAAATCTGAAATTTTAATTATTAAATCTTTGAAAACATTTTCTTTTCAATTTATGCATGTACAGTTGGTTATATTCCAAGAAAATTAAAGCAAATATCACTTATATGTGTATTGAGTCTTAGATAGCATTGTTGTTACTTTTTTCCAGATATATGTGCTTACAAAGATGTAGTGACAGAAACAAAATAGAAATGGTAAGTAACACTGGAACATATATAAAAAAGTGTTTATTGGTTGATGTTTTATGTATCACAGGCTTGTCATCACTGAAGCTGTCAGTTCAAACTTAGCATATACATCACAGTGGATTTTGCCTCAAATCTTATTGACCAGGATAGCCAGTTTTCCTGCATGAGGCCAATGGTTCTCTCAGAACACTCTGGCTTCCTCCATCATTAAAATCTGGCTGCCCCAAAATAGCAAATGGCCCTAAAAGAAGCAATAAACACCAAATATAAAAGCAACCAATCATTATTCTTAATAAAATGTGATTATCAATGGGAAGCCTGCTCTTGAGAGCCTGCTTTGAATTACCAGTAGTTAAAAATTTTCATTGAAAAAGACTTGAATATTTGTGCTTGTATGTTAAATCTGATAATATACAGGGAAAAAGATTGAGAAATGAAAATCGATGTTAAGCTTATGTCACATGTTCATGTGCCTGTCGCAAAAGTCAGGAATATCTTCAGTCTTTTGTCATTTCGGGGAAATTTGGTGTGAATGGCGGATCATTGATTGTTTTATACCTTTCGAATCTGGATCTGGACGAATTTCAACTTGACGTATTGTATTAACAAATGTCAATTATTTAAGACATTGTTATATCCTCAATATGTCTAGGTTTTTTATGTAGTTGGGTTGCTGTCTCATTGATGTATTCCCAAATTTCATCTTTGCATAAATTCTATATAAAGAAAAAATAAGTTTTGGTAACTAACAGGATGACTAATTAACTTTCTAAAAAAAAAAATAGAAATGATAAAAATTTTGGGCCAATTACTGACTGATCTGTCAGTGCTGATGTTATAAAACTTGCTATTGAGTTATCTCCCATTTTACATGAAAAATACACATTTGAATTATAAGATCTTAAATTAAATTGCTGAATCATGACTTTATATTTGGTTTTAAAGATGTAACATGAAGTGCAAATCTGGCTATGAGTATAGTGATTGTTAAATGGACCCACTTCCACACAATGCCTTCATATTTTCTTGCAGATGTGCACCTCACAATGTGTATGCATTTGAATAAATTCAAAAGGGGCCCATATTAAATATTGAGAGGTATCTTTGAAACAAGTGTATACAATTAGGTCAGCCTTTTCATGCTTGAATTTTTAAGTCTGCAGTTTTTATAAAGGGTCCATGACATTGTTGAAAATTATGATTGACTAGGCAAGAATATTTATAAATTATTGCTTCAGGTCTGCTGGAGGTTGCTTGATACTGATTTTTAGTTTAGAGTGACACAGACAGACAGGTTTGGGTTGCCGACAGACCCCTGGCAGATATGTTAGTTTTATTTTGAGTAGGAGTTATTACATGAAAATTATATTTTCAAGGATTAGCTAATGTTTGGGGATAGAAAAATTCCAAAAATGGACCCTCAATAATTATGTTGTACATGCCATAATTTCTTTATCATTTTTAGAATGTCAAATACATTAATTGTAATATCTTTATAAAACACATCTAATACCTTGAGTTATTTATACTTATCAAACTTTCTCACAGTTCTAAAGTTGGCACATCATCTGTTATAGTGATAGGTGTATATGATTCTTTCTCTCAACTTTCACCTTTCTTCTGTTTAAGATAAGTAATGAATTAATCATATTTTCATCAAATCATCAAATTTCTGATTAAACCCATGCCTCAGTTCACCTTCTATAGTTCACCATCAAAGGGAACATGGTGATTTGTGCATTGTGCAAAATGATAAATCAATTTACTCTCAATAAATGCATTCCCAATCTCTTTTACATAGGACACATTCCAATAGAAACAGAAATTTATTGTGCCTGGAGATATTCGTCTGCTGCAGTTAACTACCTTAGCAACAAACGTCTGCCAAATTACTGTTTACAATTGACTTGAAAGATTGCCTCATGAAATCCATAATTATTACTCCATCATCTTTTACCTAGATAACAATTTCTGTGCATTTTGGAAAAAATGCATATCTAAGTAGTAGAATTGTATCACTTATAAGTAGTTTTTGTCTGCTTGGTGCTTACATTCCTTGAATTCCCTTTTGATATTTTTTTTGGAGAGGACCGTTTTTGTTATTCTGAGACACTTACTATCCAGTAATGCAGGAAAGACCAAATGGCATGGATGTCAATAATTATAGTCACCATGTGACCATCAACAATGAGCAACTCCCAAACCATTAGTAAGCTATAATAATATGTGGAGTACAATATAGAAACAATTTAAAAGTCAAAAACAACTGTCTGATTTATGCTAACACATTTAAGGAAAAACAATTTCGACAGACTGCAACCAAGGATATGCACTTATTTACAGACTCAAATCTGCTTAGGCCAAGACTGAAGAGTAAAGGTCTGTTCCCCTCCTCTCCACGCTTGGCAGATTAGGATAGAAGTTTTGATCAAAGAGGTAATGATACTCATTGGTTGCAGTTGTAACTTGCTACATCCCATCTTAAAGCACCTTGAAGATGACCATTTGTTATTGTAGTAAATGTATATAAACAATTACCATATGCTGATTGCACAACAAGCTTTCACCCCCAAAATATAAGACAATATTTAGCGGCAATTTTAAAGTTCTCAATCAACTAATTTGAGTTCCTTGGTATGTTTCTTGCATAAATGTAGATTGCCAAAAAATAGTTTTTTCATTTTCTGCTTCACACTAGACACAATCATTTTAAAGCCTCAATACTGAAGTGTGCAAATGCTGCAGTTGATTTTGAATGATGGAATCCAAATGGGCATGACTTTTGTATACCAATAGATGGTGCAGCATTGTAATCACAAATTTTGGATAACTCTATCAAGGTAGGAGAGGAGAGAACTGGATCCTAACCTTTAGTTAGCATAGATGACAGACCCTGTTATGCTTTAGTTTGACCTTTAAAAGTGTTTTCTCAGTAACTGGCAGCTTTATTTCCACTAAAAGATTGACCAAATTTTTGTCATGATAAAAATTATCAATTAGTACTGTTAAACCTCCACCAGAGTTGTTATTTATATCCTTTAGTTGCGGAAGACTAGGATAGAACCCTAACTTTCAAGTTATTCAACACTAACAATTTTTTTATACACTTGTATATCAAGTGTCTTAAAAGGGAACAATCAGTACACATATGCAATTATTACCATTTTTGTAAAAAAGCAAACTTTGGGTTATGCCCCTTACCTAACAAGCTTTCTAACCAAGTATGGTATGTTTTTTGTACTGATGTATTATTTTCTCAAGTTTATAGTTAAGAATTTTCTTATATTATTCTTCATCTTTATAAATTAAAATATTGGTTTTTGGTATTGAGGTTGAATATAGTTTGTTCAGCTGGTTTGCACATTATTTTTTGGGGAAAATATAACAATATAGTTGTTATATGTTTATATACTTCCTTTGTTCTAAAATAACCTATATGTTGAGAAAGATTTTGATGTGCCAGCCTTTAGTATGCAATCTTCTAAAACTTAAAGATATACTTCAAAAAAATAGTTTTTATACCCTACAAAGGGTGTTCATACCTGTAGCCAGAGGGGTTGGGGGTTTGGATGACCCCCCCCCCCCCCCCCCTTTGAAAACTAATAAGCACTGTTAAAGTTCGAATTGTGATGGTTAAAGTGGAGTTTATGAGTCCAAATACCCCCCTTAGAAAATTTCTGGCTACGGGCCTGATGTTTGTTAGACAAATATCACTTTAAGTCTTTATTGGCCCAGGAAACTACCCACAACAAGTCCCACTGAAGACAAGCAACACAATTTGTGATGAAGATCCTTTAACTGTAATTTATATTTACGTATATTGATAGAAACTTAGCACATTTAGTTTATATTTGACCAGAGAAACAGTCATAAAAGTTTGACTATTGTTCTTAATGTCAACACTTTGCATTTATTAAAATTGTATGTTATCTTTAATGGTTGGTATCATTGAATAAAAGTTAGGTTGATTTTGATTTCCATATCTGGACATATAAGTCATTTTATTTGATAGTCTTTTGAGACACTTATGAAGATAAATTAAAGAATTGGGTCAATTTAAGCTAGATTTTTTATTTGATTTGAAAGGACAATTTGTCATTATTAAGGCATCTTGGTAATACAGATCTCATAAAAAAAGGACCATATTGACCTTTTCACAAAAAGAAATTATAGTAGGAAGATTAATGTCATTCTTGCAATTATAATTAAGATTATCTAATCAATAATACATTAAAAATACTTTGTCAGTGGACTAATGTTACTTAGGGCACATTTTGAAATTATTAGGATTTGTCTTTCATTCACTTATGTAGGCCACCTAGGTGTTTGTTGAAATTCATTGTTTTGTCAGTGCTTAATTCGTAGTTTCAAACTTTCATACAATATGGGTGCCAACAAGGTACAGAATATGTAGAACATAGATGGCGCTATAATTTAAAAATTTTGATGTTTTGAGTGCAATTCTGGAATAATGTCAAGTACTGAAAAAGTACAGCACATATGGGACTTCTCACTGGCACTATTGTAGTAAAAGATTTCAAATTGAACTATCAACACATTATTTCTCATCCAGTATGCCAGATTCTGTTGTGTAACATACTTTATAAATTGTGTTTACATTTAAGTTCTAAGTATCCTTTGAACATTTCTTGTTTGACAATAAAAAAACTCAGTGTAGTGTGATGTATAAAGAACTCGATAGAGAAGTACTTTGTACTGTAAAATGAATGTAGCTTGGAGCTTTAAATGCCCTCCTCACCCGTTCATCTCTCTGTCCAGCTGGTAGCATGTTAATACTTTCTTTTTATGGCCCCCAACAAAATTGTCTGTGCCATATAGTTTTACCCTTGTCCGAAATTCTGAAATTCCATATGTCCGTCATTCCGTCATTCCCCATCAAACCATTATACGGAGTTCTGTTTGAAACACATTCAGATATTGGGCTGATTTTTGTTATGTGAGTTAACCATGGTTAGTTACAGATCAAGTTTAAGGTTGGTTTCGCTCTGCTAATTTTTGCCAAATTACGGGCTTAGGACTTTGATAAATTGTTGAAAATCACAGTTATACACACTTTTTTTCTAAACTCTGTCAGATATTGGGCTGATTTTTGGTATGTGAGTTAACCATGATGTGTTACAGATTAAGTTAAAGTTTTGTTCTGCTCTGCTAATTTTTGCTAAAGTTACAGGCTATGGACTTTAATAAATTGTTAAAAATCATACCCGTATTTCGGCATGTATAGTCCGCACTTTTTTTCCTTAAATATGTAGTTTGTACATAGGGATAGTGATACGGCGGCGGCGGCAGTGTTAGCTCACTTTTTAAAAGCTTTATATTTTAGAAGGTAGAAGACCTGGATGCTTCATACTTTGTATATGGAGGCCTCATGTTACGAAGTTTCCGTCAGTCACATGTCCAATGTCCTTGACCTCATTTTCATGGTTCAGTGACTACTTAAAAAAAAGTTGAAATTTTTTGTAATGTTAAGTTCTCTCTTATTTTAAGTAGTAGGATAACTATATTTGGTATGTGCATACCTTGCAAGGTCCTCATGCCCGTCAGACAGTTTTCACTTAACCTCGACCTCATTTCATGGATCAGTGAACAAGGTTAAGTTTTGGTGGTCAAGTCCATATCTCAGATACTATAAGCAATAGGTCTAGTATATTCGGTGTATGGAAGGACTGTAAGGTGTACATGTCCAACTGGCAGGTGTCATCTGACCTTGACCTCATTTTCATGGTTCAGTGGTTATAGTTAAGTTTTTGTGTTTTGGTCTGTTTTGCTTATACTGTATGCAATTGGTCTACCATATTTGGTGTATGGAATGATTGTAAGGTGTACATGTCTAGCTGGTAGGTGTCATCTGACCTTGACCTCATTTTCATGGTTCAGTGGTCAAAGTTAAGTTTTTGAGGTTTGGTCTATTTTTCTAATACTAAAAGCAATAGGCCAACTATATTTGTTGTATGTAAATATTTTATGATCTATATGTCAGTCGCGCAGATTTTATTTGACCATGACCTCATTCTCACAGTTCATTGCTCAGTGTTAAGTTTTTGTGTTTTCGTCTGTTTTTCTTAAACTATAAGCGATAGGTCAACTATATTTGTTGTATGGAAAAAATGTTAGCTATATATGTCTGCCTGGCATGGTTCATCATGTTATCTGACCTTGACATCATTTTCATGGTTCTTTGACCAATGTTTGGTTTTCTTGGTTAATGTTAAGTTTATGTGACAGTTGTAATAAAGCTTTACATTTAGGACTATCAACATAAAATCAATGATTAGTAAAGAAGGCGAGACATTTCAGTGTGTGCACTCTTGTTTTAATTCTTACTACGAAGTTGTCTCATTACATCAGATTGAAGCTTATATACATACTTTCATCATTATTTTAATATTTAAAATTATATACCAAAATTAGATTTCTCAAAAAGTGGTGGTCTAAAGGTTTTGACCACCAAAATTTTGCAAAGGACTGACAAAATGTTTGTCTATTTTGCAAAAGATCAACAAATGTTTTGTATTTTTTCAATAAAAAATAATAATGAGGACCAGCAGATTTTTTCAAAGACCTCTAGGGAAAGAAAAAAGATTTGGAAAACTTTGCCAAAATTGGGTTTTGATCCAGTTTCCACATTTCACTGCATATTGTCATTGAAAGTCTTTTTATGAGCCCATATTGTCACTGTTCTGAAGAATACATATTATTGTTTTATTTTGTTTTGAGAGAAAGTAGTCTTGGTGCATAAAACAATACTTGATGAACTTGGTTGGTATTTGACAGTAAGGTTATCAATTAACTCCATACTGTTTTATATGAGACTGAACCAAGGAACCTCTGTTATTAGCTCATCTTGCACCCAAAATCTTGCCTATACCTATGGTATATATGATATTTCTGTATTGTGCAAGATTTGTTAGTTCAAAGTAAAAAACACAAGTTTGAAGAGAACATCACTAAGAATGTTGCCACTCGTGAGATACCATAAGCTTTTAACTTTGCAACATTTAGCCATTTTAAATCATGCAATTTTTTGGGGGGATATTTATTTGTTTACCCTAAATGTGACCCTAACATGTCTATTATGATCCAGAAATTATCAGAAGTCGGGGCCCACAGACTGTCTAAGAGGGGGCCTGCTTCAGTCATGCTTCAATGATTCGCTATATATATAATCAACCAAATTTTACCCTCCAAATCTGCCTCTGTTCTTGGAAATATTGTGTAAGTCTGGGTTTTTTTTTGGCCAATCATGCATTTGAATGGGAACATATAGTTGGAACTGCCCCCTTTTTCCTGGGTTGGGACCCCCCCCCCACCCCCCCCCCCCCCCCCCCACCCCCCTTTAAATGGCTGGATCCGCCACTGTGGTATATATCTATGATGAATTTATTAAAAGGATTAGAGAGAGATTAATTTTTGGAATGTTCCTATAATGTTGAAAAGCAGATTTAATATACAGCTAGTATCAGTTCAGTTCAGTGATAAAAAAAACTAGAACATATGTGATCAAAAGATACACATATATACAAATGTAGGTTTGAAAAGGTTTATATCACATTATGATTCATTCGTTTGGTTACCCCCAGAGTAGAGAATATTTGTTTTCAAAGAGTGTATATGTTTCCAAACAATCAAGAAATCCAAAGAAGAGCGAAAAATTCACAAAATTCTTTAAATAATAAATTCCAGCTTCCCCATTTTACATTAATCATTAAGTAGTTAATTCACAAGTGACCTTAATTAACCCAAATCTAACAACATAGAAATGGCATGTGTTATATGGTTCATTTGTTAAAGAAAGTGTCAGGTTTCCCTGCCTTATCATCATCAACACAGAGCTTGGCTGTAATGGTGTAAACGGCTACCTGAAGAAGAAAAACTCTGGGGATATAATCATTCTGCACCCACAATTCTTTCAATTTAAAGCATCGGAAAAGTTTTTGAAAGTGAAAGTTGAACTACTGCAGTAAGTATTTATTTTTTTATTCTTTAATTGATGTGTTTTGACATGTTTTAATTGACTTTTTTGGTAAGAAAGGTGGAAAGTTGTACATTAGATAGAGACAATGATGAGAAAACCATAATGAAGGTTTCACCTCGTATGTATAAACATATTGATATATAGAAACTGTTTTTCTGAAGGCCGGAAATCTTATTAGTAAATTGGAAGGGCTCTTTATGTGTGTTCTTACTGAATGTTGTGTAACAAACGAACAGACACTCGTATGATTATCATATTTTGTTTATATGAAATTGTTTCTTTCCCTAACCTTATATTTTCATAAAATACAAACTTGTAAGACGGTTAGACCTGGTTGATATAGACTAGTTTGTTGAAATGGATGTTTATGCCACAACCATAATACAATGGAAAGGAGGGGGTGGGGCATTAAATTATTATTATACATTTGCCATTTTATCTCTCATACTGTTAGCCTTGAAATTAGGATATGTATTTTGGATTTAATATTTATGTAGTTCCTGATATATATGACTAAGCGCAATGATTCTGCAATAATAATTGAATTTGAGGTTGCACGCTTCGCTAGTTTACTGTTAGATAATTTCATTTTATTTGAAGATTTTATTAAAACAATTAAATATGTATTAGTTTTATCTTTGACATAGTTCAATATTTCTAGTTGCTAAGTATTGAAAATGAAAAATAAGAGGGTTCTGTAACTGCATACCCTCAATCAATTCAGGGGCGGATCCAGCCATTTTTAAAAAGGGGGTTCCAACTATATGTCCCCATTGAAATGCATTGATTATTGAGAAAAAAAGGGGGGGGGTTCAAACCCCCAGAACCCTGCCACTGCAATTCATTGTAAAAGTGTTGAACTATTCAAGGGACAACTGACTACTTTAAATTCAGAAATTATTGCAACTTTGTCATTTTAGACTAAAATGTGATTTGAATTTTTTCGATATTGAGATAAATCCTGTTTAATTCATATACTGTCTCTCAAAATGCGAGTTTCTACTATTGCCATTATAACCTTGTCACATTTTTCGCAATAATAAAAACATCGCAATAATTTCTGAATTTACAGTATATGTTATGAACTAATACAAATACTTTTTGCAGTGCCTGAGTTTTGTAACTTACATCTATGTAGTTAGTAGCCAAATTGAAGGTTTCATTTGTTTTGCTTTTACTATGGTTGAGTCAATAAAGCCTTTGCAGATTTTCACACTATGTTGAGAACTACCTAAAGCCAGTAGTGTTTCATTGAGACAACTATTATATAACTCTTCAGTTATGCCACTTGATATAATGCCATATTTTTTAATCGCAAATGTCTCAGTTTGTTTGTCATAGGTCTTCTAAATTCCATCTTTTGCTTTCATTAGAATACAATAAGCCATCTAATCCATATCTTACATAACTGCATTTTACTCGGGAAATTTTACATAGGTCTGCACTCTACTGTGCACATGCAGTACAATATTAAGGAGACTTATAATTGTAATTTCTGTGTCATTTGGTCTCTTGTGAAGAGTCGTCTCATTGGCAATCACATCTTCTTTTTTTTATATAAGAAATTCTTTTAATTTTGAATGGTTGTCACCAAATAAAGCCATTGAGCACTTAATTTTTGTGCTCCTGCCACTTAAGGCAAAGAGGGTGTTAAGTGTTCCATATGTCCATCCTTCTGTCTGTCCAAATTTTGTTTCAGCACTCAAACTTAAAATTGCTCATCCAAATTTTATAAAACTCAGAACCAAAACTTGCAGACTGAGTTCAAATTAGGGAAGTAAGTCACTAACTGTTCTAGAGTTATTTCCCTTTATAATTTGAAAGTTGTATAGCTTGAGTGGGGGGATTCATATCATCAAACACATTCTTCTTTTATTATATTATTAAATCGAATTATCTTTCACTTAGCAAATTATGAACTTCGCTTTTGTTTTACACATTGCTTCTGACATGCACAAGTAGATCACCTGACATACTTGATAGTTTTAAGTGCTTAGAGTCTCCTCTGAACATGCTGACAGTTGTCACAATGATAAATATAACTATAAATCTCTGAATATTTGAATAATTCACATTTTAGAGTCAGCTGTAATCATAGTGACGCCAACTTCAGACCATATGAACTATTATTTATTTGTACAATACTTGACTTAAATATTCATGCTGTTAGCTCAATAGTTGACCAAAGTTGGAAACAATTTTGTTTAACCAATCGGCATAGGAAAACACATTTACTACAACTATCCTTTTTATACGCCTGTACTATGGTATACCATTGTCAGTCTGTCCAAAATCAACATGTCGACAATAATTCAAAAACACTTAAACCAATTTGCATGAAACTTTGGTAAATTGTTTACGTCTATTGAAGTGAGCTCCCTTTTCGATTTTTATAAATTTTCGATTTTGCATTTTCAAAAGAGGTACGAAAGATACCAAAGGGACAGTCAAACTCATAATCTAAAACAAACTGACAACGCCATGTCTAAAAATGAAAAAAGACAAACAAACAACAGCACACACGACACAACATAGAAAACTAAAGAATAAACAACACGAACCCCACCAAAAAACTAGGGGTGATCTCAGGTGCTCCGGAAGGGTAAGCAGATCCTGCTCCACATGCGGCACCCGTCGTGTTACTTATGTGATAACAAATCCGGTAAATAGTCTAATTCGGTAGGTCACATTCAGGAAAGGGAAGGGGATTGTAGTTACGACATAAGGAACATATCCGATATCATTTGTGATACGGTTATTCCATAACGGTCAACCAACTCGTAATGGCGTCCGTAAAAGATACGAAGGGATGATTTCAACTTCACCATTTGGAACTCTTGGTTTAATAGCTTCCTTGTGAGCAGCAACCCTCTATCAAGAAAATCATGATAGGAAATGCTAGTACGGGAATATCGTATCAACTGGGAGATATATACCCCGTATGCAGGTGCTGCTGGAATGTTGCTACTGTAAATTCAGAAATTATTGCGTTCATTTATTATTGCGATTTTGTCATTTTAAATTAAATGCGATTTTAATTATTACGATTTTGAGAAAAGTCATGCTTAATTCAGTTAAGATATCACAAAATGCGAGTTTTAATTATTGCGTTTACAACTCTGTCGCATTATTCGCAATAATAAAAACCTCGCAATAATTTCTGAATTTACAGTACTTAGAAATGGAAAGTTCACAATTGGAAAGCTGAAATCATCTCTTTTGTCGTAAAGTTTTGTTTTCAACCGACCCTCATTGTCAATTTCTAGATGTAAGTCAAGATATGAGGCCGACTAACTGTATCTGTAGTATCCTTTATCTCTAGCTCGATTGGATAGATGCGTTCCACATAGTCACCAAATTTTGAATTATTTAGTGAAAGAACATCATCTATATAGCGAAAAGTATATGGGGTTTTATTCATTAAAATAGAGGGATTTTGTTGTTTTCAGACAATAACTTCTTTTTAGCTCACCTGGCCTAAAAGGCCAAGTGAGCTTTTCTCATCACTTGGCGTCCGGCGTCCGTCGTCGTCCGTCGTCCGTCGTCCGTCGTCGTCGTTAACTTTTACAAAAATCTTCTCCTCTGAAACTACTGGGCCAAATTAAACCAAACTTAACCACAATCATCATTGGGGTATCTAGTTAAAAAAATGTGTCCGGTGACCCGGCCAACCATCCAAGATGGCCGCCATGGCTAAAAATAGAACATAGGGGTAAAATGCAGTTTTTGGCTTATAACTCAAAAACCGAAGCATTTAGAGCAAATCTGACATGGGGTAGAATTGTTAAACAGGTGAAGATCTATCTGCCCTGAAATTTTCAGATGAATCGGACAACCCGTTGTTGGGTTGCTGCCCCTGAATTAGTAATTTTAAGGAAATTTTGCTGTTTTTGGTTATTATCTTGAATATTATTATAGATAGAGATAAACAGTAAACAGCAATAATGTTCAGCAAAGTAAGATTTACAAATAAGTCAACATGACTGAAATGGTCAGTTGACCCCTTTAGGAGTTATTGCCCTTTATAGTCAATTTTTAACCATTTTTCGTAAATCTTAGTAATATTTTACAAAAATCTTCTTCTCTGAAACTACTTGGCCAAATTAATCCAAACTTGGCCACAATCATCTTTTGGGTTAGTAGTTTGAAAAATGTGTCCAGTGACCCGGCCATCAAACCAAGATGGCCGCCATGGCTAAAAATAGAACATAGGGGTAAAATGCAGTTTTTGGCTTATAACTCAAAACCCAAAGCATTTAGAGCAAATCTGACATGGGATAAAATTGTTTATCAGTTCAAGATCTGTCTGCCCTGAAATTTTCAGATGAATCGGACAACCCGTTGTTGGGTTGCTGGCCCTGAATTAGTAATTTTAAGGAAATTTTGCTCTTTTTTGGTTATTATCTTGAATATAATTATAGATAGAGATAAACTATAAACAGCAATAATGTTCACCAAAGTAAGATCTACAAATAAGTCAACATGACCAAAATTGTCAGTTGACCCCTTAAGGAGTTATTGCCCTTTATAGTCAATTTTTAACCATTTTTCGTAAATCTTAGTAATCTTTTACAAAAATCTTCTCTGAAACTACTTGGCCAAATTAATCCAAACTTGGCCACAATCATTTTTTGGGTTAGTAGTTTGAAAAATATGTCCGGTGACCCGGCCATCCAACCAAGATGGCCGCCATAGCTAAAAATAGAACATGGGGTAAAATGCAGTTTTTGGCTTATAACTCAAAACCCAAAGCATTTAGAGCAAATCTGACATGGGGTACAATTGTTTATCAGGTCAACATTTATCTGCTCAGAAATTTTTAGATGAATCGGATAACCCGTTGTTGGGTTGCTGACCCTGAATTGTTAGTTTTAAGGAAATTTTGCTGTTTTTGGTCATTATCTTGAATATTATTATTGATAGAGATAAACTGTAAACAACAATAATGTTCAGCAAAGTAAGATTTACAAATAAGTCGACATGAACGAAATGGTCATTGACCCCCTTAGGAGTTATTGTTCTTTATAGTCAATTTTTAACAATTTTCATAAAATTTGTAAATTTTTACTAACATTTTCCACTGAAACTAATGGGCCAAGTTCATTATAGATAGAGATAATTTTAAGCAGCAAGAATGTTCAGTAAAGTAAGATGTACAAACACATCACCATCACCAAAACACAATTTTGTCATGAATCCATCTGCTTCCTTTAATATTCACATAGACCAAGGTGAGCGACACAGGCTCTTTAGAGCCTCTAGTTTTATAAATTTCTGGTATGACATTGAGAAGTTATTGAACTTTATTCCATGAAAAAGCAAGGGGGAATCATGAGCCCATGGCTAAGCTGTTTATTTTCTTGATATTCTGAAATCGTGTAGCACTCTTTTTTTGGCATACTGGGATGAAGATAAAAGTATTTTGTTATTAGTCCAGATTTTTTATTTGTTTTTCAATACTAAGTCAGGATTTAACATACATGTACCCATACAATACCACCTGACAATGGTATCAAGGGGTTACATTTAGAAAATAAGTATACAATTTATATCACTGACAAATTGATTTTTACAATTATAGTACTTAAGGTGGTACCCAGCATTTCACTAAAATTAATTTGGCTTGTTTAATTTTCATAAAATTTTGACAAAGTATTTACTTTGACTCTTTGACAAAAATATAAAAATTTCAAAACATTTGAACCAACCAATTTATCAGGTAAATTACACTAGTTATTTAGCAGTTTGACAAACACCAATTTTGATCATTGAGAAGCTTAATATTCCCTTAACAACACAACGTAATTAAAACGTTTAGACAATTTTACAGAGTTATCTCCCTGTAGTGTTAGGTACCACCTTAAGGTTTCATATAAGTTTTATTTGGTAATATTCCCTCGCTCTCTGACTTTCTCTCATACAATAAAAATACTCTCCACTCATTTGTTTTTCTGCAATATGTAACTTGACTTACATTTAAAAAAAAAAAATTCTCTGCAATATAATATTCAAGAAATTGGTATTTCATTATTCTATTCTTTAACCCAACCATATTTGGTTTTGTTTCATTTAATTTACATTTGTATATATAATTCTTTGTAATTATTACTAGCAGATTCAGTAATAAACTTTTAAAAGTCCAGAATTTTGCATGTCACAACCTCATATTTGTTTTTAAAGTTAAAATTATATTGTGGCATATGAAATTTTAAAGATCACAGTAGCAGATCAAGAGGGTAGGGGGTTGCATGAATGTGACCAAAATTCATGGTAAACTACCATAACCAAATACTTCAGCCTAATACAGGACAGATGAACGGACAGACCAGAAAACATAATGCTCCTCATTATTGTAGGCAGGGCATAGAAATTTGTTAGATGTATCAAGAAATGAAAGATGGTACTTTAGATCTCATGATAAAAACAATCCAGGAATGTGATGGTATATGAATGATGTTTTTTTTAGCTCATTTGGCCAAAGATGATGATAGATTTTGATTTTTATCATCTTGGGGCTTTTAGTAAATATGTTGATTAGGTTAAAAAAATGAAATAGAGTACATTATATGCCAGTTCTATCCACATTTCTTATATACTCTACTAGATTTGAAATGATTGAATCTATATTACTTTATTATAGAGTGCTTCAATGAAATGAAACTGGGCCTGCTAATTCCAGCTAAAATTGGTAGGAAAGGAGGAAAAAAAAGGGGGGGAAATTGCTGAAGTGATAAGATCAGTTCAAAGGCAAATGATAAGAGACAGTCAATTATATTTAGTAATCAATTGTATAAGCATTGAAACATATCATTTCCAAAGAGATTATTCAGACTACCATCTTGTTACATTGATTTTTTTACTTTTGCATTGTTTTAATGTATAAGTTTGTGTTTGGGTCAGTAAAAACAGTCTATACATTGCAGTTCTATGATATTTGGTATGCTGCTGTATTTGCCTGGCAAATAACATTTTCAGGATGTTTATTTGGTGCCACCCCCTCAGACATGGTTCATCATTGACATTGAAACTTTTACATTTTTACATGGTGTTGCCATTTAGATTTAATAAAAATTACACCAAGATGAAAAATATCTCTGTTTCATTCAATATTAACTTAGTCAGCGGATTTGATTCATGACTGGCCAAATTAAAACTTTCTTTAACCATCTATTGAAATGACTCAATTTAAAGTATAAAAACCTCCATTAATTATAAAAAATCAGTTTTGTGTAATTGAAATAAGGAAAAATGTTTAAAATTTTTAACTTCTTAGTAATTTTTAGATTCTTAGTTAGTCTCAGACATGGTAAAGTGGATGTTACCAGCAGAAGAAACCTACGTCAGCATAAAAGCATCATTATCATCGATATATATACACACAACTACCTGCTCAGCTGTTCATCAAAATTATTGGATCTTTGCCTCACTTTACTGAAATAATAAAAAATATAGGGAGCATCTCCAAAATAATACAACTTGATAATTAAGAACAGTTTTAAGTTTGCTTGTAGTTTTTATGTACCATGTTAACATAGTTACAAGTTCACATTGGCATGTAAGTTCGTCTGTTACAAGAAAAACTCATTGGAGAAGATTTCTTCTTGAATATTTGTAGAGAATGCATGAAGTTGTGATATAATATTCTGAGAGAAGTGTGGCATAGTTGGGATATATCCAGTTATGTAAGTCCCTGATGAAGTAGTTTGATTCAGACAGACTGTCCTAGCATCAACATTTTTCTTCATAATTTTAGAATGAATAAGTTGTGTGCAGATGATAGTTTAATAGGACTAAAAATGTCTTGAAGGCCACATTAGCTTTTGCCATACCTATGGTCTAAGCATTTCCAAAGCTCTTGTACTATGAAACAACTGGGGCAATTTCAACCAAATTTTGGCTGAAAGATCCTAAGGGTTATTAGGATAAAATAAAGTTTTTTTTGTATTCTTTTCCTAGAAACATGAAAGCCATGGCTGAAGGTAAAAAATAGAGGGAAATGCAGGTTTTGGCTTATATCTAAAAAAAGAAAGCAGTTAGGGCACATGTGACAAGTATAAATGATCAGCAGGGGTATCTCCTGCAGAATTACGTAGAAAAATAGGACAATCCAATTTGGAGTTATTGTTCCTAAATGTAAACATTTTAAAAAATTCAAGTTTTTGGCTTACATCTCAAAAACTAATGAAGTTAGAGCAAATATATGACAGTAAAAATGGTCAGTAGTGGGTGCAATCAACAGTTTTTTACGTGACATCATTCTGTAACAGGGCATGTAATAGTGGACCTATCATGCAGAAGTCAGATATTCATAGTTATATAGATATCTATACATCAATGGAAAGATAATTCTATGAACTTTCTGAATAAATAAAAAAAAATCCAACATCTCTTGTTTAAACATGCAAATTGGTACAAGTTATCAGCTGGAAATTAGGCATTTCCCCCCTAAAAAACCTTAAAAACAGACCACCTTTGGACACACGGATCAGTAACCTGTGCATATATTTGAGATTTCTTATAATATGCATTTCGAAGAGCTTATCCGGCTGATTTAAGAAAATGTAGTTTCAGCCTATGTTCGCCTGCTCCGAAAGGAGCTATCTTACCTGACAAATCAAAGTGCTTTTTGCAACAGGTGAAAATCAGCTGTTTATGGAGTTGCCTCCCATATAGTAGGAAGTCAAAAAAACATATTTTTTTTTTAAATCTTGACAAAAGTGGCATTTTAATTGAACTTCAATATATGTTTTTCACATTGAACATAAAAAACAATCAACTTTTTCATTTAGTGGTATATAAATAGCAGGGAATTCCATCAGTATGTAAATCTCACTGGGGAAATACCCCTAGTTTTTAGTACGAAACTGTTTATAGCACCCAGTGGAACTTTCAGAATATCAGACAACCAATTTTGAGTTATTGCCCTTGAAATATAATTGTTATTCAAATTTCAGTTTTTGTTATGTATCTTGAAAAATGCAACAGATGCAGAGAAATTTTGAACAGTATAGATTATCAAAATTTATATTATCTAAGAATATTTGTCAACTGACCTGTTTTAGGAGTTATGACTTTCATGAGAATTTTTACCCTTTTCAAAGTTTTTTTCAGGAAACTTAATTAGAAACTATAATAGTTGATAGAGTTAATTGTCTGATAGTAATAAATGTTTAACCTTATTGAATATCACGGCCAACTGACCCCCAGGAGGAGTTATTGTTCTTGAAGACTAATTATTTTCTTTTTTTTTCTCATTTTTTACAAATTTACCTATAATAGAAATGAGAAATTGCCAAATGCAAAATAGTTCAGCAAAATAACATCGCAAACATAACTCATTGTAATTAAGAAAAAATATAAACTCAAAATACATGTAGTGTTTTTTTTACCAGTTGAGCAATCCATGCTCTTCTAGCCTCTTGCTCCTACAGTTAATCATATAGAAATGTACACTACATTTGCTACAAGAAACAATGGTTTTAGATCAATCTGAGGTCAGGAACTGATAAAAGAGACAAGTTTTGCTGCTTTCCCTTTTACTCAGATTTTTCACATAGTAAGTGTAAGAAGACCTAGGTTTTCTGAAAAAAGGGAGGGTCTTATATAACAAAAAACAAAACATCGAAGTATTAGGAGAGGAAATATATATTTTGTAAATTTAGAAATTGTTTTATGCATTTATTATTGCGATTTTGTAATTTTAGACTAAAATGCGATTTTAATTTTTGTGGTATTCAGAAAAATCCTGTTTGATTCATATAAAAAAATTCGAAATGCGAGTTTTAATTATTGTGATGATAACCCTGTTGCATTTTTTACAACATCACAATAATTTCCGAACTTACAGTATTCCTGATGATGGGACATGAATTTGAATTGTCTTTAAAGACATGCTCCTGTTATAAAGTACAATGAAACACTCTGTAGATTTATTGCATGGTAATTGAATGATGACTGATATTTGTGACAGTAGGTGTCGGTAATACTTCACATCTTGTTTACATGTTTTACCTACATCAACAAAAGTACAAACAGCATAAAAGTACAAGCAGATACAGAAATTATCTGTGCAATTTAAGAGGGGGCAAGGGGGGTTCCAATTACAGCAAAACAGTAAATTGATTTGGCTTAAAACAGATAACAAGGAATTGAAAAGGGACAATATTAAACAGATAACAGTAAATGAAATCTTAAAATCAGTCCAGTCCAGGAGCAATATAGTACTGTCAGTAGATCTTATTATATAACTGGTTGTATGGATCTGGCTAGGCCTTAATAGAGACATATATATATATTCTCTTATTTAAAAGATATTTTGTCGAGAAATTAAATATCTGAAGCTGTTAAAGACACATCTTTATTTGCAGCAACAGTTTTTGAGCTTCACTTTTCACTATGTGAACCAGTTAAAAAGATTTTGAAAAATTGATAGTCGAGGGTTCTCTTTCGTGTAAATACAAAGAGGAGGAGAAGCACTTCTAAATGTGAATGCTAAAAGGATGTGTAATTCCCAAAGGCAATATTTCACTCGCATGCTCTAACAAATGATACATATATACTATTTTGGTATTTTGTAAATAAGTATTAAAGGAGATGTGGTATGATTGCCAATGAGACATCTCTCCAAAAGAGACAAAAAGACACTGAAATTAACAACTATAGCTCATCATACCACCTTCAACTATGAGCAAACCAATACTGCATAGTCGGATATAATAGGCCTTGAAATGACAAAAGAAAAACAATTCAAACGAGAAATTTAACAGCCTGATTTATCTACAAAATAAGAAATGAAAACAACCACTGAATTACATGATCCTGACTTGGGACAGGCGCTTACAGAATGTGGCGGGGTTAAGAATGCTAGTTGGTTCCTAACCTTGAACAGTGGTGTAGCATTACAACATAAGTTTATTATTTGGTCATTGAATTAAAATTATATACGGCGTATCAATGCTATTTTTAAAACAAAATCTATATGATAAGTTATTGTAAAAGCTACAAGTGAATTTTATACAAATTTTATACAATTTTATTGCAAAGAATAATAATAATGTATACTGGAATGGTCCTAAACCCGACTGTTTTTAAATATGTTTATGCAATGTATGTTACTGGAATCCTTCTGCAAATATGTGACCTCCATATCACCAGTGGAAAGACCCCAATAGTGATAATAAGAAGATGTAGTATGAGTGCTACTGAGACAACTGTCCATCCTAATCACAAGTTCAATTTCTACTTAAGATCGGCTGTTAAAATGCTAACATTCCAATTTTCAATAACAGTTAACAGAAAATAAAATCTCACAATAACAGATAACTATAAAGATAATAGTCCTATAACAGCTAATAAGGAATAAGACAATAACAGCTAACAGTAAATATATTTTCAGAATAACAGATAACAAAGAATTTAAATTACTCCATAACAGCATAACAGTTAAACCCCTTGCCCCCTCATTTAACAGTTTTACCCTTGATTTGGGGGGAAATTAGCTTATAAATCTTTGGTCAAGCATATATTTCTTCACCCAAACCTTTAAATTTTATACTGTTGGTAAACAACTTTACTGCAATGTGCTGTGTTCCATATCACCTGAAGTTGACCCCTTGATTTGGGGGGGATATTAGCTTATAAATCTTTGGTCAAGCATATATTTCTTCAACCAAACCTTTAAATTTTATACTGTTGGTAAACAACTTTACTGCAATGTGCTGTGTTCCATATCACCTGAAGTTGACTTTGACCTTGTGTAAAATAATAGAGTTTTGGCTGTAAATCCTGGTCCATATTTTTTTGTGGCCCCTTATTTGGCAGAAGGGTCCATTTTTATACAAAATTTTGAAAATTTTTTGGTCGTATATTGGTATCAAGTTGGCGTTGTCGTTGTTCGTAGTCGTCATTGTCGTCCAAAGACTTTTGGTTTTCGCACTATAACTTAAGTATAAGTGAATAGAAATCTATGAAATTTAAACACAAGGTTTATGACCATAAAAGGAAGGTTGGGATTGATTTTGGAAGTTTTGGTCCCAACAGTTTGGGAATTAGGGGCCAAAAAGGACCCAAATAAGCATTTTTCTTGGTTTTCGCACCATAATTTAAGTATAAGTGAATAGAAATCTATGAAATTTGAACACAAGGTTTATGACCATAAAAGGAAGGTTGGGATTGATTTTGGGAGTTTTGGTCCCAACAGTGTATGAATAAAAGGGTCCAAAATTAAACTTTGTTTGAATTCATCAAAAATTGAATAATTGGGGTTCTTTGATATGCCAAATCTAACTGTGTATGTAGATTCTTAATTTTTGGTCCCATTCTCTAATTGGTCTACATTAAGGTCCAAAGGGTCCAAAATTAAACTAAGTTTATTTTAACAAAAATTGAATTCTTGGGGTTCTTTGACATGCTGAATCTAAACATGTACTTAGATTTTTTATTATTGGCCAGTTTTCAAGTTGGTCCAAATTGTGGTCCAAAATTAAACTTTGTTTGATTTATGTCGAGCATGCAACTTTTGTTGCAGAAAGCTCGACATAGGGATAGTGATCCGGCGGCGGCGGTGTTAGCTCACTTTTTAAAAGCTATATATTTTAGAAGGTGGAAGACCTGGATGCTTCATATTTTGTATATAGATGCCTCATGTTACGAAGTTTCCGTCAGTCACATGTCCATTGTCCTTGACCTCATTTTCATGGTTCAGTGACCACTTGAAAAAAAGTTCAGATTTTTTGTAATGTTAAATTCTCTCTTACTGTAAGTAATAGGATAACTATATTTAGTATGTGCGTACCTTGCAAGGTCCTCATGCCCGTCAGACAGTTTTCACTTGACCTCGACCTCATTTCATGGATCAGTGAACAAGGTTAAGTTTCGGTGGTCAAGTCCATATCTCAGATACTATAAGCAATAGGTCTAGTATATTCGGAGTATGGAAGGACTGTAAGGTGTACATGTCCAACTGGCAGGTGTCATCAGACCTTGACCTCATTTTCATGGTTCAGTGATTATAGTTAAGTTTTTGTGTTTTGGTCTGTTTTTCTCATACTTTATACAATAGGTTTACTATATTTTTTGTATGGAATGATTGTAAGATGTACATGTCTAACGGGCAGATGTCATCTGACCTTGACCTCATTTTCGTGGTTCAGTGGTCAAAGTTAAGTTTTTGAGTTTTGGTCTTTTTATCTAATACTATGTCATAGGGCAACTATATTTGGTGTATGGAAATATTTTATGATCTATATGTCAGTCGTGCAGGTTTTATTTGACCTTGACCTGGTTTTCACGGTTCATTGCTCAGTGTTAAGTTAGTAAGTAAGTAAGTAAGTTTTTGTGTTTTGGTCTATTTTCTTAAACTATAAGCAATAGGTGAACTATATTTGTTGTATGGAAGCATTGATAGCTGTACATGTCTGCCTGGCATATGGTTCAACTGACCTTGACCTCATTTTCATGGTTCATGTTAAGTTTATGTGACAGTCGTAATAAAGCTTTATATTTAGGAGTATCAACATAATATCAATGATTAGTAAAGAAGGCGAGACATTTCAGTGTGTGCACTCTTGTTCAACAAAAATTGTATATATGGGGTTCTTTGAAATATGCTTAATCTAACCATGTATTTAGATTTTTAAAGCAATTGCTTTTATGCCGTCGCGTATGGCCATCTTTGTGACCCAGATCAGAGACTCCGCCCAGATCAAGCCATAGTATTTTGTTAAACAGGCTCCTGGTCAGTCATTCTTTAACACCTATGTATGTTTTCTAATGCAATACACAGCTTGAAACTTTAAAAAAAAGTTAGTGGATTTAAGAAGTTTCAGAATATGTTCTTGTAGATGTATTTTTGTAGTTAAAGGGTCAACCGTTTGACTATCAAATAACATAGAAGTCCGAGTGAAAAAAAGTACATTTTTATAAATGCGATTCCGTTTTCCGCCGTTGGTACGATGTTTCAACAAAATATGGATTCATTTCAGTTGTTGATTTAGTATTGAAAATTTAACTGAATTATCTCCTAATAAATACGTTTTTTTATGTTTAATTTGTGTTTCTTTAAGAGGTCAGGTGCTCTTGTTCATTCATAAAATTATCGTTCATTCATACATTTATCGTAAAATCAAAATCACTACACAGGTTAATGCGTAGTGTCAAATTATTACCTGTAATCTAAAAATAGACAAACTTTATTTGCGCAAATAATTTAGCGGAACGAAACCCTTGTTGAAAACACATAACAATAAGTTCGTTTTCCTTTTCTGTCAAAACTCCGTAATATTTATCGATCACCTTACTAATGAAATGGACCCGGCCAAACGTAGTAGATGCCAAGTCGGTCCAGATGAAGAAATATTTACAATTTGGAATTTTCTAGTTTATTAATACATAGATTGAAAAAAAGTACGTCTTTTTAAATATCATGATCAAAACTGGGTTTGCATAACAAATGTCAGATGAATCCGTTATCTTCGTCTTTTCAGTGAACAAGTCTACTACGTTTGTTGACACTCGACGGTCCACCGTGTTAGCAATTTTATTTCACATGTTTTCGAAATATTGAAGATCATTTTTCGCAATGTTTCCTGAAAATTGATAAATATCAAAGCAACGTAGAGCTGTTTGTTCTTGTTCGTATAATAAAATTGAGAATGGAAATGGGGAATTTGTCAAAGAGACAACAACCCGACCATAGAAAAACATACAACAGCAGAATTGAGGCCACCAACAGGTCTTCAATGCAGCGAAAAATTCCCGCATCCGGAGGCGTCCTTCAGCTGGCCCCTATACAATATATATACTAGTTCAGTGATAACGATTTAATGTCATGTTTGTCTGTGATGACCCCCCTTTTCGGGATTGCATGAGAATTGTAGTTATCTCGTACCCACATGCACTTGTTTCTATCCATAGGAAGGTCGACTATCCATATAAAACTATTTATATGGATAATCGACCTTCCTATGGATAGAAACAAGTGCCTGTGCTCGTACCGCATCAGAAGGACACATATCAACTGAGCATTAATGTTAGGAACTTATTTTTAAAAATGATGACAAAGTAACATTATGAAAATATTTTTATTAAGCTGAAATATACATTTATTCTTTACATGTTTATGTCTTGTAAGATATTTTATTTCTTTCCCGTTTTTTAACATTTGCGTCTGGAAAGTTGAAATGTTTTAACTTAATCATTTGTGTTAATGGTTAAATATAAATTAATAATGAAAATTGTTAAAATTAAATCAATAAAGGAAATTATTGCCAAGGAAGTTACAAACACTACCAGGGGATAATCCATGATGGTTTCTTTTTGAGTTATATGTTTCAGCACATGTATATTTGACCCCAACTTTAGCCTGGTAAACGTGTTGTCTCCTTGTGAAATATAAAACATATTAAAAATGACTTTCTGCTAAAGTCTTTTATTTATATAAAGTTAAAACCTTCTTACTTTTAACTAGACAACACTCATGTCAGGTTTAATTCTTGTATATATGTGGATGAAAAATAAAAGTCCCCAAACATTAACATGGCAGCAATTGCTTTTACAGCCTTTAAGGCTTTGATTGATGTTTGGGCTCGGTTATCAGATTGGTCCACATTGAGGTCTAAAGGGTCCAAAATTGAACTTTATTTGATTTCAACAAAAATTGAATTCTTGGGGTTCTTTGATACGCTGAATCTAACCATGTATTTAGATTTTGGATATTGGACCATAATAGGTAATGTCTAATTTAAAATTTAAAGTTTTTAAGTTTAAGTTCTTAGACCACATCGGAGCATCTGGTTTTAGTTTCAAGACAATTAATTGGAGTTATCTTTCTTTGTCCAGAATGGTTGTTGAATCACCTAAAACCAATGCTTTATGAAATCTTTTTTGAAAATAGGAGTTATCTTTCTTTGTCCAGAATAGTAGTTGAATCAACTTAAATCAATGCTTTACACAATATACAATGCAATATTCACTTTACTACCAACTGATAAATTAAAGCAGTCTTTACCATTGTTTACCATTCAGTGATTACAAGCACTTTGATTACCATTCTAGGGTTATGCCCCTTTAAAAATGGAAAAATTGAAGATTTTTTTAGTTTCTGTTCTCTTCTTAACTTAAGTTTGCCTCAACTGAATTTAATGAAATGTGTATACAATGCTTATTACCTCTAAACTCAGTTTAAGTTCAATTTTTGGCAGCTTCACTTTTACAGTTCTTGAGTTATGTCCCTTTATAACGTTATAAGCTAGCAGGGCATCATCTGTGTCCCTTTGGACACATTCCCCATTTATTTTTTTAGAAGTTACTATTAATTAATATTAATTTTAACCATTACTGTATGACATTTTTAATATTTTATGATGTATTGAAATGAGTAGTTATTGTTGCAAACTCCATTACAAATTTGAATTGAGATCATTTTTTGAATGAGGGAAAGGGGGAGGTGAAACAAAATTTTTGGGGGTTGAGGGGTTCAATTTTTTTTCATTTCAGATTTCAGAAATTAAAAAGAAAATTTCTTCAATTTTTTTTTTTTTTGAGAGGATTAATATTCAACAGCATATTAAATTGCTCAAAAGCAAAAAAAAAAACAGTTTTAAGTTCATAAGACCACATTCATTCTGTGTCAGAAACCTATGCCCTGTCAACTATTTAATCACAATCCAAAGTTAGAGCTGTATCCAGCTTGAATGTTGTGTCCATACTAGCCTCAACCATTCAGGGTTTGACCTCTGCAGTCTTATAAGGTGAGCCCTGTGGAGCATCTGGTTGTCTGTATGTCTGTACTATTATTAGTTTCAGTTGTCTAACAGCTAGAATAAATACAAATTTGGTTGGTGTCAGTTTCACCACTGTTCCCTGTTCACAGGTTATGTCCCTTTATACTTCAGCAGTGCTATTGAACAGCTGTCCCTCAGACTGGTAGGTAAGAAAAACAATGCACACATGTTCATCTTTTGGCTTGATGCTTTTGTTTGTCAACCTTGTGACTACTTCATTTGCTCATTTGGACTATTCTGCCCCTTTCTAGCCTTAAGGTTTTTGCTTGGAGGTCAGGGAACAGCTGTCTTCATTCCTTCTTTTTCTCAGTAATCAAAACAATGATTCACAATTTTTCTGTATTTGAATACCTATGGGTGAATATTGCAAGCATAGATCCAGTCATTTTTAAAGAGGAAAGGGGGGGGGGGGGGTATAACCTTAGTTGTCCAATTCTAGTAACACCCCATGCATTGGGCTTTACTTTCTTAATATTCCGAAATGTTTATATGCAAAAGTGTCTGCATTATAGCTTAAGTACCATCAGCATATTTCTTACATTCTTTTTATCTCCTCAACCAGTACATTTCTGAAATTAATCAGTTTATATTACATTGAGATGAAATATTGTTTAGATAAGTATTGTTGATATAATTTATGTAGATTAAAAGTTATTACATTTATGTATTTAGAAGAGCCATCCAGAACATGTAAATAGATCTGCAAGTCCTTGAATGTGCATGTTTTTCTGATAAGATGTAACTGTAGCACACATTTATGTGGAGTAATGAAGAGAATGCTACAATGCATTCCATGATGGCGTAACTTGAGTAACTTCGGTAATTCTAAGATGGCTTTTATCTTGGTGTACTATTTGGATATAATTTGTAATTATTCAAAGTATGACACTGGTAAGGATATTAAATTTTTATGAGCTAGTTTGAATTTCTTTTTTTGATTTTAGAAGAAAATGATGGCAACCTTTTTCGATTTTGTTTACTATTTTCAGATCTTGAACTAGTGGTGTGTATCTATGGTGCACTATGTGCTTTGAAGTTGATTCTTTTTATCATAGTTTTGCTATTTTTATTATGAAAGACTGGTACACATCGGATGCTGAGCCAGAATTTTGGAAAAGAGGGTATCTGCAAACTAGAAAAAGTTTAAAGTGGAACCACTAAAAAGTCTAGATTTACCATAAATGTAGCTCCATTTAGGGGGAAGGTGTAAAACCCCGGGGGCCTGGGCCCCTAAATCTGCAACAGCACATGAAATTAAAAAAAGGAACACCCATCAAAAAGAAACAAAGTAACAGAATTGTAAGATATGAAACAATTGTAAACATTTGGTAAATGGTAAGCAATAAAGCAGTTTAAATGGGAAATACATATGGCACAGAACTAAGCATTGACGATAGTGCAAGTCTGAATCATTAATGATGATAGGAGCATTTGTTCTTAAATCATGATATGTCAGAGGTAGATATACACATCTTCTTATTGCAGCCTGCTTCCTGGTTTATTAATCATTTTATTACTATTCCAGATGCATTATGGGCCTTTTTTTATTGTTAATTAAAGAATGAATTAAAGATGTTACATTATTGTTTCATTGATGAAGTTAGACCTATCTTAGACACTAAACCAGTTCATTGGTGGTGAAGGTGATTCCAGGAATTCCATCTTGAAAAGGGGGGTTGCAGCCTAATTTTGATTTGATTTAAAATACTTCTTAAAAAATGAACCATTTTGTCAGGAATTGTAGTTGTGCAGAGCACTGCAGATGCAGATCCAGGATTTTGAAAGAGGGAGGTTTGGGAAGGTTAAACTATGCAATGTCAGTGGCAGATTCAGTGGGAGGGTTCCAAGGTTTTGACCCTATTTTTTTTTGGCGATCAATACATTTGAATGGGAACATATAGTTGGAACCCTCCCTTTCTCCTGGGATGGGACCCCCTTTTTTAAAATGGCTGGATCCACCCCTGAATGTAAGGAAAAAATCATGTAAAAAGTCATGCATTAACAATATATGTAGCTCCATAAGAGAAGGGGGAGGGAGGCTTCCCCTTAATCTGACTCTGACACAGATAACATGTGATGTTTTATACAGAGACACACAAAATCTCATTTTTTTCTGGAATGTCATCAAGTCTTACATAATACTGATACATAAAGGGAATATATTCTTTAAATTGCACTTTTCTTTACATGTAATAGGTCCAGCATTGACACATGTCAGAATAATCTGATGAAATGTGTAATTTCTAGAACTAACACATGTGGCTGATTTATGTGTATATAATGATCCCTGATTCCCTCATTTATGCAATGATTAGGTTGTGTAATTTGCAGCAATGATAATATTGGCATTCCACCAAACAATCCAGTGTTTGTAGTAAGAAGTCGTAACCTGGGTGTTGGATGTACTGTTTTTGTAGGAAGATAAGATCGGCAGCTATTTTTACTAAATGTTTGCGCTTAATTTGAGAGCTTTGATCAGAAATGCCAGAACAAATTTTACATATGTAGGTCATAGCTTGAAAGTTGTGTTTTGGCAGGTGTATATACCCCACTGTTGAAATTATTATTAACTAATTATGAAATATTTTAATAGGTAATGGCTCAGGGAGGATATTACACCTGTCCAATTATTAGTTGATTCCTTCTGTTTTTAGCCAGACTGTAGACTGCATCATCTAAGTACCAAAATGTCAAATATAAACAGACTGTACAAATAAAGGCTTTCTTGTTGCACACACTTAGAACTCTAGGCTTGCTTTTAGTATAACTTGAAGTGTTATATTTTGACAGAACCTCGTTAATTGTACCCAAAAGTTTTTAGCTGAAAGGTGTGTATATGATGATTTTAAATTAATCATCTGTAAATTTATCTGGTTCCTTTGTAAAATGTATCTGCAACTACTTGTAAACCAGTCACTTAATTTCAAAGAAATTTGATTAAGTAAGTACCTTATAGGATTGCATATTTTTTTTTAAATGGTTTTCCAAAGCAAATCATGGCGTCATCTACAAAAAGGGTAGTCATCATAATTATATCATTAAGTGTTTTTATTTCCCTGACTGGATTTTAGTGAAATTTCATTTTTCTTTGATCTTACACCGCCCCCACTTCCTGTTACTATTTGTTTTGGCTTTTTGAGATTTTGGTATTGATTTTGTAAACTCATCATGATTTAGAACTTGTTTTACAATGTTGGCTCTTTTCCATTGTGAAAATATGTTGACCTAGAGATGTCTGTTTTTGTTATTTGTGTTTTTGGGTAGTTTTCTCACTGCAATTTACCCCACATTTGCTGTTATTAATGGGAAGTACCATTTGGTTTGTTTATAATGGAAAAACTGATAAGAGATTGTCAACAAATAGGGAATAGGGAATCCACCCCTCAGGTATCTGTCTTATCAGGCATTGACATCTTACTCTCAGGTATCTGCCTGTTCAGACATAGAAAATCTTACCCTCAGGCATCTGCCTGGTCAGACATTGAAAATCTTACCCTCAGGCATCTGCCTGGTCAGACATAAAAAATCTTACCCTCAGGCATCTGCCTGGTCATACATTGAAAATCTTACCCTCAGGCATATACCTGGTCAGACATTGAAAATCTTGCCCTCAGGTATCTGCTTGGTCAGACATTGAAATTCTTGTCCTCCATTTTAATCCAGTATCTGCATTACGGTATCAAATGTTAGAAATCTTACCCTCAGGTATCTGCCTGGTCAGATATTAGAAATCTTACCCTTAGGGTTCTGCCGGTTCAGACATTATAATCTTACTCTTTAGGTATCTCCCTGATCAGATATTGGAAATTTTAGCCTCAGATATCAGAGATTTTCCAATCTTACTCTATTTTGGTGTTAAATATCAATACTTTGTAACTTAATTGTGTGTTTTTCATTAAAGTTTGGCAAAGGCTTTGTGAAAAGGATAGAAGTGAGATCACATCACAAGCATGCTTTTTCAAGTCTTACACTAGTTAGTCAATGTCATATAATAGTTTTTGTCGAGCCTGCAACTTTTGTTGCAGAAAGCTCGACATAGGGATAGTGATCCGGCGGCGGCGTTAGCTAACTTCTTAAAAGGTTTATATTTTAGAAGGTGAAAGACCTGGATGCTTCATACTTTGTATATAGATGCCTCATGTTACGAAATTTCCGTCAGTCACATGTCCAATATCCTTGACCTCATTTTCATGGTTCAGTGACCACTTGAAAAAAAAGTTCAGAATTTTTGTAATGTTGAATTCTCTCTTATTATAAGTAATAGGATAACTATATTTGGTATGTGCGTACCTTGCAAGGTCCTCATGCCCGTCAGACAGTTTTCACTTGACCTCGACCTCATTTCATGGATCAGTGAACAAGGTTAAGTTTTGGTGGTCAAGTCCATATCTCAGATACTATAAGCAATAGGGCTAGTATATTTGGTGTATGGAAGGACTGGAAGGTGTACATGTCCAACTGGCAGGTGTCATCTGACCTTGACCTCATTTTCATGGTTCAGTGGTTATAGTTAAGTTTTTGTGTTTTGGTCTGTTTTTCTCATACTTTATGCAATAGGTCTACTATATTTGTTGTATGGAATGATTGTAAGGTGTACATGTCTAGCGGGCAGATGTCATCTGACCTTGACCTCATTTTCATGGTTCAGTGGTCAAAGTTAAGTTTTTAAGTTTTGGTCTTTTTATGTAATTTTATATGCCAAAGGTCAGCTATATTTGGTGTATGGAAATATATTATGATCTATATGTCAGTCCCACAGATTTATTTGACCATGACCTCAATTGCACAGTTCATTGCACAGTGTTAAGTTTTTGTGTTTTGGTCTATTTTTCTTAAACTATAATAAGTAATAGGTCAACTATATTTGTTGTATGGCAGCTTTGTTAGCTGTACATGTCTGCCTGGCATGGTTCATCTGACCTTGACCTCATTTTCATGGTTCATTGGTCTTTGTTTAGCTACTTGGTTAACGTTAAGTTTATGTGACAGTTGTAATAAAGCTTTATACTTAGGACTATCAACATAATATCAATGATTAGTAAAGAAGGCGAGACATTTCAGTGTGTGCACTCTTGTCTTTACTTTACAGGTTTTTAAAGGAGTGTTGAGTGTCTGTACCTTAGGAATGACCATGTATGAATGAATCCATGTCTGCATCAACTGAGACCAACAATGAAAGGTAAACTTCAAATGCCAATACATGTATTAGGTAAAGGTCAATGAGACAGCAACCTCACATCACAATTTGTTAAAGATAAACAATATTATATCACTATATCTTCTTATCACAGAGATTATAGGTCATGGAAGCAAAAGAAAATTCTCTCCTGAAAAGTTTGGAATTTTATGTTTAAAAATATGCATATCTAGTTAGTTGAATATGAAATGGGAACCACCTTATAGTACATATATTAGATATATATCAATAGCATACGAACCAATTGGAATTGATCATGATTTATATTTAATTTAATGAGAGCAGAGGAATCAAGGAGATTGGTCACAATCAAATGATATATAAAAAAAATATGTGATATGATTGCCAATGAGACCCCTCTCTAAAAGAGACCAAATGACACAGAAAATAACAACTTTTTGTGCTTTATACAAGTAAAATAAAGAATAATTCACTAGATTAAATGAAAGTCATTTACATAGTATCTGAATTTCAAACTACTGTATTGAATTGTATTACCTTAATTTAAAAAAAAAAGTGTGAATGTCTCTTTTGATTTACTGAAGGCCATGTATGAATGACACATACATGTATAATTGTATGTTCCTAGTTTGAACTCTCTGCATATTTCAGTCATAAATTGGTTAAGACAGAGATAAAAATAGATGATAGCCAAGCTTAAAAAAGAAAATCTAATGACTTAATGATTAAAAACAGTTAAAGTCCTTAAAATACATGAGATCATTAACCTACAAAGAAATAAAACACATGGCCACTTTATTAACAAGAGGTATAAAGAGATCTTTGATGTCAATTTATAGATTTATGTGATCAATTTTTGTTTGTTTTTCATACTTCTGCTTATTGAGCTGAGTCAGTTTGCTGATCATGTACTAAATTAATCTATTCTCTCCTTCTTTTTTTTATGCACGGTAAGCACCTATGTTAAGTAAAAAGTGGCATATAGTATTTTTACCCTCTTTCATGTTTTGGGCAAGTTAGAATGTAACTAAACAGACTAAAAGATCAGTTAAATTCAAGATCAACAAAAGTGATTTTTGTCAAGCCTTCGACTTCAGTCGAAAAAACGAGTTTAAGTGATCCTACATTTCGCTGTCCACAAATATTCACTCTGTGGTTAAAGTTTTTGAAATTTTAATAACTTTCTCAAACTATACTGCATTTCTACCAAACTTGGACAGAAGCTTGTTTATGATCATAAGATAGTATCCAGAAGTAAATTTTGTAAAAATAAAATTCCATTTTTTCTGTATTTTACTTATAAATGGGCTTAGTTTTTCTGCAGGGAAACATTACATTCACTCTGTGGATAAAGTTTTTGAAATTTTAATAACTTTCTTAAACTATCCTGGGTTTGTACCAAAGTTAGACAGAAGCTTGTTTATGATCATAAGATAGTATCCAGAAGTAAATTTTGTAAAAATAAAATTCATTTTTTTCTGTATTTTACTTATAAATGGGCTTAGTTTTTCTGCAGGGAAACATTACATTCACTCTGGTTAAAGTATTTGAAATTTTAATAACTTTCTTAAACTATCCTGGGTTTGTACCAAACTTGGACAGAAGCTTGTTTATGATCATAGGATACTATCCAGAAGTAAATTTTGTAAAAAAAAAAATCCATTTTTCCGTATTTTACTTTTAAATGGACTTAGATTTTCTGCCAGGAAACAACACATTCACTCTGTGGTTTATTATTTCTTATACTATTTTAAATTTATACCAAACTTGGACAGAATCTTGTTTATGATGAAAAGCTAGTATCTAGAAGGAAATTTTGTTAATATTTTGTACCTGTGTATCTGTATTTTACTTATAAATTGACTTAGTTTTTCTTTCAGTTAACATTACATAGTCTGCAGTTAAAGTTTTTAAATTATTTATAAGATTCATAAACTATCCTGGATTTTTACCAAACTTGGACAGAAGCTTCTTACTATCAAAAGATAGTATCTAGAGGAATATTTTTTTAAATTTTTTTCCTCATTTTTGTTGAGCTTGCGATTTACAGCAAAAGTAGGCGAGACACTGGGTTCCACGGAACCCTTACAATTTGTTTTGTCTGACATAAAGTCTATTCTGGTCTACAATGTTTGGGAATACATAAAGACCAAGGTGAGTGACACATGCTCTATAGAGCCTCTAGTTATCTTCTCTCCTTGTTTGAGTTATAGATCAATTGAAGTCTATTTTTCAGAATTTCTCCATGATTTTTCCAAGATTCAAAAGTTAGTTTGGTAAATCTGTAAATATTTGCTCAGGTTGGAAAATAAGTGTTCAAAGACACATTCAAGTTGTTTGATGTATTTCAATACATACCCCCTTGTTAAAGACAGGGCATTGGTATCAACTAGTTGTACTCCCATATTCTTTGTTAGTTTTGACTTTTTTGGGGTGCTCATGAAGATTGATAGAAATATATGTGCTGTATTAGAAAAATATTGACTGCATCATCAAAGAATTCGATAAATAGGCCACAGCGAAATAGGTCAAGTGTTTGTTGGCAAGTACTGTGTAATTCTGTTCTTTGACTGAGTCTTTTTGATATTTTATACCTTTGATCAAATAAAGTTTCAATATATTTTCATTATTAAAGAATGTTTGTCCAGAGCACTGATGCCTTCTAGAATTTTTTTTCGTGGTGTTCCACATATGCAAATAATGTAATATACAATGTTACAACGAACAACAAACAAAGCACATTTTGTTCCTGTAATCTACAAGTACTCCTTAATTACTGATTTGTCCGTTGATTCTACGATTCTCTGATCATACAAGGTATGATATCTTGTAGTATAGAGAAGACATTCTGTTTACACTATAGAACTGTAAATTATTACAAATTATCTACGATTCTGTTGATAAGTCTGTCTGTAAGTGACTGATGGTTTATATATAAACCTGCATTTTATCTCTTCATGTGAACATTCCTAACTGCTGAATCATTTCTGATAGGTTCCTACCCCCCTAGCGCAATTAGATTTATAAAAAAAAAAGGCAAAAAGATAGATTGTTTGGGAAAGATGGCAAAATGCCTTTTTTTCTTGTTTTCTTTAGGCTCCATATTTTTTATTCCCCCTTTCTGCCTCTCAAATATACAAATGCAGCATAGGCTTGTATTACTGCAGATTTCTGCATTTTGCAATTACATGCTTGATGATTGAATGATAATGTATAAATCTGCAGTGATTTTATTTCTTTGTACCGATAGTAAAGGAATATTATTGTAGGAATCAGGTACATTGCACTATACATTCCTTTGGGGAACTGCATATTAGCTTCTCCACTATGTAGAATACCATACCATGTATAGAAATAGAGGTAGTTTCTTAGACTTGTAAGAATTATTATGAAATTATTATGAGGCTGAATTGAAAATTAGTATAAATGTATGTAACCAGTTTAAGTGCTTATCTTTTCCTGGAGGAAGGTTCAAGACCATAACTTTTGGAAACTGTCAATCTATTTGATATTTGACACTATGATCAACACAGCCAGAACAGCTATTATTATAAGGCATGCAATTTTTGCCAGAGGGAAATTGTGGGATCCAAATTTTAGTATACCTTTAATGACATGATATATAAATTAAAAATTTGCTATCTGAATTTATTTAAATCATGCCTGTATTGTATCACAAACCACTGGGCAAATTGTATTTTTGCATTTGTGAGGCCATCAAGAACATTGAATCCAAAAAAGGGACCTAAACAGCTTGGACAGCTAAAACCATCTTGCATCAACTTTCTCTAAGGGGTTTAATAGCTCTGTTTTAATTCAAACGTAATACTTACACTGAAAATTAATTTATGATTGAAGTGAATCATCTAGATCATGCCAGTTTGACGTCAGTATAGGCTATGCTATATATTATACTCTCTTGAATGCCAGTCAACCAGCAGTGGCATTGACGTAGTTGCACTAATAGAATCTTCAGTGTGCATGAAACATGCTTCTTGAATGAGGTGGATTCATTTTATTTTACATATATCAATTTTTTACTATAAACTTTTTGCAACTTATCAGAACATCTAAGAATATGCATTTCTTTAAAAGGCTAAAAATCAGATTATGTCGCCTTCCGCAAAATAAGTGAAATTCAAAATAAGTGAAATTGATATGTCTTTTCATCAAGTATTACTGAATTTAGGATATTTTCATGCTAATCATACATTGGTTAAGATCGGCATAAAGGGACAACCCCTGGTAAAATCACGATATATTCAAGCCCCCATGAGTTATTTCGATTCTAATAGGACAAATACGGCAATTGTTTTGAATCGAAGCGCTCTAGGTGAAGACATTATTTGCCGTTCCCATAAATAAACGCACTATTTTATTGACGTCAAAGGAGGGAGCAAACTGAATAAGTGAGACACTTAAACTATTTACAATAACATATTGAGATAGGTTTGGATGAATCAAAATGATCATTGTACTTAAATGTTTTATATATATACAAAAAATGGCTTATAACACATTTCAGCATCGTTTGCTTAAGTTTCCTTGTGATGATTTTCAGTTTCACAAGCATGTATTTTCCTGCAAAATGCCTATATTCTGATGTCAACGTTCTATGACATTGGGTAGCTCATTCATAAAAAAGCAAAAGACGTGGGAGTACGATCGGAACAACCCAAACAATATATTCATATTTTACCATGGGTGTGTTTTCAAAGCGTTTGAAGGACGTCATGTTAGAATTTGTGATAATAAGTAAAACTTTCTTCTTATAACAGGTTTATCCAGGCCTAATTCAACTGCATGAACTTTTCTGCCTATTATAATGAAATTTCTATATATGAAATATTTACTATTTCATATATAATTCAGAAGCACCTTTTTTGAGAGTAGTTTTCCTCTTTTAATTGAAACGCTTTCAATTTAAGGAAGTAATTAGTAGCCGACGGTCTTCAAAAGGAAAGAATCATTTCCTCTACACTTACTTTTTTTTAGCATTTATTAATTTCCAACACATCCTGTTATGAAAAGTAAAATTTTAATTATGTGATCGCTGGAGCTCCTTTTACCTCACTTTACAATTGTATTATGACCAACTCGATGAAATTGGACATTAATTTGAAGCTTCAGGCTATGACAAGCTGTTTTTCTGACTGATATCTTGTTATCATAGATGTCATATCTCTTCATAAAATATCTTAATTCAAAATTATGTACCATGTGGTTTTGTCACATGTAAAAGAATTGAATTAATTGAACAAAAAAATATATATCATTTTGATGGAATATTTAGTATGATCGATAATTAGTCAGAAAAGTGAGTGTAGATTCATTTTGACGGAAAGAGTGGGATTTTATTTTCGTAAAGTTGTTCGGTTTAATGGATTAATGGATTTTGGATTTATTCAATATAGAATATACAGGTACAATTTTTTTTTTTATTCTAGGGGAGATAACTCAATTTTTTTGTATTATTGAATTGATTGATATACAGCATTAAATGATTTATATTATTAAAATATACGTCCTTGACAGCATTTCAATGCAGTAGGAAGTTGAACTTAACTACAGTCTTAATACTTATGACATATAACAAGTAAGATGCCATGTTAATTGTAGATGATATAAAAACGTTTAATTATTCTCTTTGAAGTCATTATCAAATTCATTTAACAATACTTGCAATTCATAATACCTTTGTTTATGTTATTACAGTAATGATGGAGTAATTATAACAAGACAATGTGACTACTTAACAAATAGTTTAGGACTACACCTTAAATTAGTATAATTGGCGTGAATTGATAAGCTTAAGTACATATCATTGACTCATTCATGAATATAAACAAAAAAACAAACCAAAACTATTTCTCCTATCCTAGGCTAATGTAAAAGACTCTTAATAAAGTTGGTTAATCATTGCTTTAATTATCTTGTTTAAGTATCTTGTTTAAGAAATGTTACAGTTCAAATGAAAATATGCTTATAACTTAAATTGACTATACAATTTCAAAATTAAATAAAATATTTTTTAAAATGTTATAATTTTTGCAACTATATTATTTTCTTTGTTATTAAAAGAATGTAGTTTTTTTTTATTAGAATTTTTTAATGTTAGTAAATTATTCGTGGAATAAATAGTAAATATATAACGGTCCAAAGATTGTAAAAGCAAATTGTACTCATGACTCAGTTAAGATTACAAATTGAAAAACCCACAAACAATTTAAAAAAAACAACAAATAGTTAGTACAAAATGTATCAGCAGATCCTCGACAAATACAAGCACTGTCATGGTATGTAAAAACCTCACTGCACCCCATTATATAAGGAATTCCTTTCTCCTTATTATTGGAGAGATAAAATAACTATATTGCCTGACAAACCAATTTAAAGAGATATCAAACATATATTGTATCTGGATAGAATTCTTAATCAATTTCATTAACATCTCTACCTGTAAATAGATGTAAATATCTTTGATTTAGTTACCTGTAAACACCTGAAAATTTGATTAAAGTGAAAAATGTAAATTTCGACCAATTTTATGAATGGTCAGTATAAAGAAATCGATACTATATAGCTCTCCTCCCTAAGTTTAATATCTGAGGTCATAAAATGAAAGTTGACCTTATAAGCCACAAGGCCAAGCCACATCCTCAGTAAGGCATGTTTTGGTAATAAAACAGATGTAAGGAAATGCTTGAGTCAGATCTTTGATTGTGTAATCACAATCATGTTATTTTCAAAACGCAGGTAAGAAATTCGTAAACTTTATACTGGATAAAATGTTTTATTTTTTATTAATTTTATGACAAAAAAAATTAATGCTGGTGTATGTTTCATCTTAATTTGCTCTTAATTTTCTGTTACTGATGTTGATTTATCAAAGATTATGTCTTGAAATATATTATATTATGCTGTAAAAGATGGATTTTTTTTTTTTTTTTTTTTTTTTTTTTTTGCGTCTCAGCCTCTCTTAGAAGCATTCACTGATTCTAGATACTTTTCAGCCTGTGACACTTTGGAGGATCATCTTGTTAGGTGAATAAGAATAAATAAAATGTCAAAACTTAGGATAACCACAAAAATGTTGAATTGTTGAATTTATAACCAAATATTAGACATCTAGTGGTCAATGCATGGTCTCAAGTAATTGGTAAGAGACACAATAAATTGTTTGATGGGTATTTCATGTTCTTTAATATTGAATACATTTGTCTCTTTCCCATTATGAATATATTGAAGTTCATCCTTTTATTTTTCAGTTGAGGTTTATGAGAATAGTATAGTGTGTATTTCTATGTTCTGATGATACACTTATTATTCCAGATAAGAATGAAGGTTTGGTACCATTAGAACATTTAAATCCAAATCAGGAATCTGATGTTCAAAAGTTGTCGTTTGTTGATATGGTTCATTAGTGTTTCTCGTTTTTATCTCACCTGGCCCAAAGGGCCAAGTGAGCTTTTCTCGTCACTTGGCGTCCAGCATCGGCGTTAACTTTTTACATTTTGAACTTCTTCTAGAGAACCACTGGATGGAATGAAACCAAACATGGCATGAATGTTCCTTATGAGGTGTTGACCAAATGTTATTACTTTGTAGCCAATCCATCATCCAAGATGGCTGCCAGGGGGGGACTTAGTTTAACATAGGATCCTATGGGAAATGCATACAAATGACTTCTTCGAAAGAACCACTGACTGGAATGAAACCAAACATGACATGAATGTGCCTTATGAGGTGCTGACCAAGTGTTGTTACTTTATAGCCGATCCATCATCCTAGATGGCCGCCAGCGGGGACTTAGTTTAACATAGGACCCTATCGGAAATACATACAAATTTCATCTTTTAGAAAACCAGACTGAATTGAATGAAACGAAACATAGCATAAATGTTCCTTTTCTAATGAGGTGCTGGCCATATGTTGTTACTTTGTAGCCAAATTTTATCTTTTTCTATATGATTTCAAAAACCCAGGTAGAGTCAAGTGAGTGATACAGGCTCTTGAGAGCCTCTAGTTCACTTTTTCTATAGATTAGACTGTTGGTTTTCCCATTTGAATGGTTTTACACTAGTAATTTTTTGGCCCTATATAGGTTGCTGTTCGGTATGAGCCACAGCTCCATGTTGAAGACTGTTCTTTGACCTATGATGATTTAATACTTTTATAAGTTGCGACTTGGATGGAGAGTTGTCTCATTGTCACTCATACCACATCTTCTTATATCTAATAAGAGGTATAGGGGGAAGGGTTGAGATCTCTCTTCACCTGTTCATAACCTTGTAGCATTTTTGCGCCTGTCCCAAGTCAGGAGCCCCTTGACTTTGTTAGTCTTATAAGATTTTGAATTTTAATTCATTTATATGTTTTGGAGTTAAGTATGACATCCATTTTCACTGAACTAGTACACACTTTTGTTTAGAGGCTAGCTTCAAGTCTGCCTGCTTCGGTGGACTTTGGCTGTTGTCTGCTCTTTGGTAGGGTTGTTGTCTCTTTGACACATTCCCCATCTCCATTCTCAATTTTACGGATATGAATGTATGTAAGTGAGGTGTTAAGATCAAGGATATAGTCGTCTTATAAACTAACACCAGTTAAAAGTGGTTGAAAATGATAATAGATCTTATCAACTGTGTCTCTTTGAGGTAGACCCAACATCTGCCTTTATAATGCATAATTTTTCATCAGAAAAAAATGTGTAAAATCCTTGTCAACCTATAGATGAGACCTGTGCATTCCAAGTGCAGTAGGTCATATGCACTGAAAAACACATAAAAGTACAGCGAAAAATTAGCAATTATTCATGTAACAGACAAATGGACTTACAATGATTATTTATGACTGTTCATAGTAATTGCTTTTTCTGTAAGTTGTGGATAGGATGATCTTTTGTTCCCAAATAAAACAAGGGAATGCCAAAATTATGATTAATTATATAATATATTGTACATATGTTCATAAATCTATTATAACCACCAGCTAGTTGTAACTACCTGTGAAATTAACACTGTTAATTAAGAGGCAGGTGATATTTGACATTGCTGCAGGTTTGATGGACAGATATGGTTGTCAATTTCATCATTAATTACTCATGATGATTTTGTTGTCCTGTTCAATTGCAAATGAATTTATTTCTACCTACAAGCAATTTCATGTGATAGAAGTCAATTTTAATGACATTTTAATTTTATATTAGTTGCATGGGGAACTACTATTAATGACATACTATCAAAGCACTGGTGCAAACACAATTTATTTTGAACTATGGACTATGTTTTTCTTTTACTTCTTCTGTTCAGGATATTGCTAAGTGACAGATATTAAAAAGTACAGTGGCTGACATTAGAGTGACAAAAAGTGTGGTTTCATAATCAACGGATTATTAGTATTTTGTTACCTCTGTCAGCGACAGCTATAAGTGTTAGCAGTCTGTGCTATGGTATTATGTTTTGTATTTTTGTATTCTATAAGAGCTCCTACGTGTGGTTCCTGCTTTGAATTTTTGTGTTTTAACTAAATTGTTTTTCAACACATCAATATATAAAAGGGGGAGGGTTTGCCATCCATGTTCCTATCACAAGCCAAGAGTCTCATTAGTCTTGACAGTGAATGTAAATTACTTCTTCATGATTTTGTGGAAAGGAAATAAGTTTTAAGTATTTAGGATATTGTTTACTTTTGATCAATTCCCAACTTGCCCATTTGGAACAGTTGAGATCTTGGCATGGCATGACAGTTGTTGAAGTATCATTAAGCGACCTTAAGGTGTCAAGTTGGATAACTTGTGTTGTTAGGTTGTCATGTCATTGACAATAAACCTTCATGGTTTTTATTCCAGCATTATGGCCATATCATAATAGCATGCGGTAACCTCAAGTAATGAAGGTCAGTCATGGATTTTTATTTTGGTTGGGTCAAACCAAGGACTTTAAAATTGTTTTAACTTCAATGTTACTTGTACAACCTTTTATTTTTAGAATAAATTGTTCAGATCCTAAATTGTCACTTAGCTGCATGCATTTTCTTTATTTTTCATAGTTTTCAAACTTTTTTTAATTTTGAGTAGACACAATATTGTTTGATAGACTCCTTAGTAAGTAACTAGACTTCTATTTGTTGAAGAATATTCTACAAGATAGCAAGGATGTACAGATCCAAGGGGGAGGGGGGGGGGTGTACCTGGGCCCCCTTTTGTGGGAAAATTTTGGTTGATTATATAGGGAATCACTGAAGCATGAGTGGAGTGCCCCCCCCCCTTTTTTAGGTCAGTCAACGCCCTCCCTCCCCCTTATGAAAATTTCTGGTTCCGCCATAATTGGCTCCATTATGATTCTTGTCAATTTTTCACAAAAATAGAGGATCTTGTAACTTTCAATTATGCAAAATTATGCATATATCTCATGTAGTTTCAACTCTGTTTACAATTTTCAAGTTATGTAACCTTTTAGTTTAAGAATTCAATTCATTTTATGGATGGTATAGTTTCGACCCACTATCATTTTGTAAGAGTTTGGGAACTAAACCATGACATATAATAATTATGAGTTTTGTTAAATCCTGAAACATTCATTTATAATACTATGGACCTATCAAAATGCAGGAATCAAATAAAATTTGCATTTAAAATTATTTGCTGTACACATTATTCGAGTTTTGCATATTGTTAGATTTTGCACTCTTCTATACAAAGCTATGGACTTGAAATTGATCAAGAATATAAATATATTTTATGAAACATATTGTAGCAATTTTCCAAAAAATGGATCAGTTTGACCTATATTTTCTGCATGATTATGTCTCTTTCAAATTCTACACAAGGTCTGTTTAAAAGTAATCTGAGGTTAGACTGGGGTCATATTTGGTCATATATATGAACACATCTGGGAAAGTAATAAATGTCCTATGAATTCAGTCATAGTGACTCACATATTTATTTGTTTTTTTATTTTCTTTTGAAATGTATATATGTATTGCTGGATATTTATTTGAGTGGAAATTTAATTGCTTAAAAACAAGATATTTTATTGATGCAGTCAAATGTTTTAATAGCTATTTATTTGAAGCATAACACAAATTTGGTAATAACTAGGCCATGATTGTCACCCTATCTTTGTGTTAATTAATAACGTGAGAATTATTATCTATTTTATGATGGACAAGACAGTGACATCTATGTCACTATGTAAGTTTCATGTGTCATTCAAACCTGAATATACCTACCATGGTAAGCTTGTCAGTTATTTATTTTTTTTCTTCATTTTTTTTCTTCTATTTACGGTACATTAACTGGTCCATACATAGTAAATTTCTACTCTACTATGGATGAGGAATTTATTTGACATCTGACATTTAACTTGTTCTGTTTTTAGTGAACTCAGTTTTTCTGTCTATTTTAGACCATTTATAAACATTTTTGTTACAGAAATCAAAGTAATATGTTTCATGGACAGCTGATATTGTACTTTTGGTATATCATGTAATATGTTTTGTAAGAAAGACTTAATTTTCCAATTGAAAAAAGTATTCATATTAATTCTTTTAAAAATATGCACATATCCTTCTGAAATCAGTATTTGAAAACTGAAAATTAAGTAACACAGTTCAGCATTATAGTATTCAGTAATCCCAAGAGGGAAAGTTTTTCATGGGAATTTTATTATAAGAAGATTTGGAGTAGAATCTTAATTTTTTTGTTCTTTTCCATAATAAACAGATTTTTCAAGGTAGGATAACTAATGTTTTTAAAAAAAATCTTACTATCAACATTCAAATGAATGAAATAATGGTTGAAATTAATTAGCTAAACCTTGAACATGTAAGGTAGCTGTATTGTACAAGAAATCTGTTTTTGGCAGATAAATATGAATTAAAGAAACTTATTACAACGAGAAAATGTTATTAGTACCTTGTATAGAAAATGAAGAGATTTTTCTGTTAAGATGGAAATTTACTTTGAAAATATATATTGATATCTAGAGAGTTTTTGCAAAAACCCAAAACTTTTGATAGAGACCCAGTTCTGTTGATGCACTCTAAATGTAGAAAAAAGATAAATTTATTTTGTTTAATTCACTGATTTAAACAAATGAGAATTAAATATGGAGAAGCATGTTTACAGAGCATAAACTCTGTTTAATACCACATTTTCGAGGATTTATAAATCAATTTTATAAAACAAATTAGTTTGAATCATTTGCGTTTTACCCTATAAAGACTGTAATCTATCTTGATTAGACTTTTTCAAGATGAAATCATGAAATACTGACTAGTTACTATCCAAAGATCAACTTTGAATTACTAAAGATTTGACATTGATCTTTATTGTCTGGGCAATACACATCTGTATTTTATGGACCGATTATTTTACAAATTTGAATTGTTGAAACAGACATTAAGAATGTCTTAATTATAAAACATTCGTCATTCTTACTGTGAAATTGGTTTTGAAAGTACATTGGAAAGCCTGAAACTGTCTAAAGTGTTTGATAAGGATATATATTTTGTAGGAAGAAAATTATTATTGGTAAAAAGGAATTCTCAAATGGGTCATGAGTTATATCAAAATAGATTACTTTTGTCTTGCAGTTAAAGAAATGGAAATTATTCTTGAACTATAGCATTTTGAAAATGTACAGCTGATTGAGCGTGTATTTCATGTTTAAGCTTCATCAAATTAAATGGACCATTTTAGTTTTAAAGTTTTAGGAAATAAATAAATAATTCCACAGAGGTTTTAATACTTCCCATTAAGGGTAGAGAAAAAAGACACGTACAATGAACCTCTAATTCAATAGTTGTGTTAGACAATTAGAACCATTATCATACATAATATCTTGTCTATGGTTTCTGTGACAATTTCAGGTCTTACTTAGTAGGTTTTAAACTATTAAAGATATTGACTTTGTGTGATATATTTCAGGTTACGTAACTATTGTCAATATCGTTTTGATAATTTCATTATATGATATTATAGTAATATATAACCACTAGCTGTCATATTGAAATTCTTTGTCAGAATACTGCAAAACCACATTGATTTGAAATTTGTCTGAATAATTGTTGTAAGGCATTCTTTTATATATAAGAAGATGTGGTATGATTACCAATGAGACAACTCTCATCCAGCAACCAATTGAAATAGAAGTTAACAAATATAGTTCGCTGTATGGCCTTCAACAATGAGCAAAACTTGTACTGTATAGTCAGCTTTAAAATGGCCTGAAATGACAAATGTAAAACATCAAACAAGAAAAACTTATAGCCTAAATCTTGTACAAAACAATGAACAAAAACAAATATGATCTACAGCAAAGAACGTCAACCACTGAATTAATGGCTCCTGACTTAGGACAGGTTATATTCTGTGGCGGATCCAGAACTTTTCATAAAGGTGGCCCGATGACTGACCTAAGGGGGCCCTCTTCAGTCATCCTTCAGGGATTCCCTATATAATCAACCAAATTTTTCCCACAAAAGAGGGGCCCTACTGGATCCGCCTATGATATCAAAACAAGATATTGCATCTTTTTTTGTAAATTCCTGTTGATTGAACATAAAAAACATCATTATTTGAAGAAAATATCAAAAGTTCATACCATTATGAACGATAATGATGAATGAAAACAGGGACAATAAACTATGAAGTGTTATTAAGTATTTAAATCCCACTATTATTTACATAAAAGAATATTACACTGTTTAGTAGATGATAAACAAATAGAGTATGGTCTTTTCATAAGATCATCCTATTACATTGTATATCAAAATATTTGTGGTCAAGACACTGTCAATACTTAGTCTGTCATAATATTATTAATGTGTGAATGTGCAATAATGTTGTTGAACTATATATATGTTTGGTGGTTTCTTGAGTACAAATATTTCTGATACAGAAAGGTCATATGTTGATTGATTGTTGGTTGCTTAATGTCAAGTTGCTAATGGAAATGTTACTATATTAAAGTTGTATTGTATATATCTTGTGTTTACTTTAAATTTTCTGTTGAAACTATATGCTTATCATTTTGAAAAAAAAGAAAAAATTTAAATATGTATTTGTTTTAAATTGGAGGGAAATCAAAAAGCATAAGTTCAAAAGAAGAGAGAAATCATCATTGTCAAACAAAAATTTAGACAGAAAAAATAATAATATTGAGAATTGAAATGGGGAATATGTCCAAGAGACAACAACCCTACCAAAGAGCAGACAACAGCCGTAGGCCACCAATGCCAAAAATCTGAACTTAAATCTTTTCACTTGATAGAAATATCAGAATACAAATTTGACAAGGTTTTCTTGTACTAAAGAAAGGCCTCCACATAAATATCTCTTTTATGACAAGCTTGATATTTATTCATTTGACTAAAAGTAGTTTAAAACTATCTTGTGCATAAAGTTGGGATAATCAATTAAGAGAATAAGAAAGGAAAAAAATTAGCGGTAGATTGGATAAAATAAATCTTTGCTTCATTTGACTTTCAAATTTATACAAGCTCTCATAGATAATGACTTATTGAGGATGACAAATTCAATTATAACAAGTCTATGAAATGAACTCTTGGTCAATGTATAGACATTAACAAAAGACCATTTGTCAAATAAAACTGGTAGTGTAATGGACTTTGTTGACCTTACAAATGGGACCAATATGACAATTTCTGCCTTCCAGGTCTAAAAAAAGAATGAATTTAATCCATTAGACAGGAACATTTAACTAAATTGTGGTTTATATTTCTATATAAACATTTCTTTTTGAAGATTGAGGGTTTATCTAGAATTTTTTTTAAACTGGTCAATTTAATGGGTATTATGAATTTAGTAAAAAAAATGTTAGCTTATTTAACATGCAAAAGACTTTTAGAGAATATGAATATGATTGGCTCAGTAACATTAAAATGCAAATATTATTAAGAATGAGAACATTTTCTCTGTTAGATTACGGATTAAGCCTTCATGGATCATCATATAAATAGTAAATTGAATGTACATTATACTGTAACGAATTGGAAGATATATACCAGCAGGTAAATTTTTGGGTTACAAAAATTTAAATTTGTTGAAAAGACAACTAAGTTTGTATCTCTGTAGTGTAAATTAGTACAGAAGTGGTACTGCTGATTAAATGTATAATAAAATTTAATTTATATCTTTTCAGGTCAAATGTAGACCCATGTGGCTGTCTTTAAATGGCAGCGAAGAAACCTCCAGATGAAGATAATCGTGAATGCTTGTATGTCAGTGTTGAGCAGACGGAAAGAAAGGTCATTCCTTCGGTTCAGCTGGAAAGACGAGAAATCAAGATGACCTTTTCACCCTTTGACCAGTCTCTGTCATCTGCTGTGACAGACACTGATCAACGGAAAGATTCAGATGCTGAGAGAATTGTGGGTAAAGAATATCCAAAGGCACTTGGTGCAGAAGGTAGCGTTGTTGTTTCCAAGGTCATAGACATTCAAGGACATGGCAAGGAAAAGAAGAAAAGGTCAGATGATCAAAGTGATCAAGAAAGTAGGTCAAGATTTCCACTTAAAATTGAAGATGGTCAGCATGAAAATGTTCTGGAATTTTTTGAAGAGCAAGGAAAGACATTTCAAGAGCAAGCTAAATCTTTGGTACCAAAAGTAAGAAAGGATCGTTCTACTAGTCCGAGTCATTTACGTCAGAGTGTTGGATTAGATCATTTAGATAATTTAGTGAAACTTATGGAACAGTTATCTACCCTTAAAGATGAAAATTCCAAATTAAAGAAAAAATGTGATTATTTGGAAAGTACCAAAACTCTCTTGCAAGCAAAGAGCGCTGTAGAAACTGAAATTACAATCCCATCAGGATATCATTCACTGCCAGTTAAATCAAAACTTAAAAGATCTCCTAAAGAAAGATCAAGGACTTTTCGACCAAGATTATCGAGTGCTGAAGACATTGACGTATTAGATTCATGTGAATCGTTAGAATCGTCTTCAGACACTAGTCCGAAACGTCCTAAACATGCTCAGATTCATAAACGTAGCTTTTCCACAGGATCTCTTGAAATACCGTCCGACATTATGGAACAATCAGGTGAAGATGATAGCCAAGAAGGAATTTATCATACTAATGGGAAAATGGATCGAAAAATGTCAAAGTCACCCGCAGCAAAGAGAAAGTCAAAAATTTCTAATTGGACCTGGATTAAAAAAGTGTTATCGACTAAAAAGCTTCCAGAAGATATTGGATTTAGTTTTAAATCTCTAGGAAAAATTGGAGGGAATGTTCGTGCAGGAAGTACTAAAGAACTGTCAGTTCCTGTGACCAGCATTGAAAATCGTTCTGTCGATAGTGGTGTTGGAAGTGGTGTAGAGGCTGATACTGGTGAAGGACAACGCAAATCCACAGGTGAGGTCACTTTATCTAATGCTCAACAGGGGGGTGAATCTGGGTGTTCTCCTACAAGTAAATTAAATTTTGCCGATCTAGACTCAGAAATTTGGATGGGACCCCCAGAATGGCTTGAGGAACACGAAGACGAAATGAATCTCGTGGACCCGATATCAATTATTGAAAATAAGGAAGTTATAGTTTTGAAAAGTTCTGCAGGTAAAGAAGAAAATGAAGATAATTTACTGCAAGTCCCCATTCCTAGAAGAAAGTCCAGTCCATCTCTTCTAGAACATGAAAGCAACAGCGAATCAGAGGAGAAAGATCTTGCTGAAATGGAAGAATATTTGAATTTGAGAAGATCATCAAGTTATAAAGGGAGATCATCCACAGGGGAGGTAATTCATGTTCCAGAAATACCAAAAACACCCAAAAAATTACATCGATCGAAACTCAGCAAGATGAAGTACATGGTGAGTAAACACAGCGTGAAAAGAAAACTTTCTAAACGTTCAAGCGCCCATAGTGAAGCAGACGATTTGAAGGTCGAAGGATACGATTTTGATGACGAAGAAGGGCCTTTGGGAAGATCAACGCCAAAAACATCCCCTCTGACGCTGAGACAAAAGTCTATAGATTCCAAATTGCCACCGACATGGATTTCTCATATGGGAACAAGTATTGATGTCTTGTCATTGATGGGTGAGTAAGACAAAAAAAAGTATATCGGAAAATTAATCAAGCATGAGGAGTTCTTGGATCAGCATGAAGTCATTTGAAGATGTCTACAAGTTTTCGCATGTTACTTATGTTTTTCAAACTATAACTTCCTTATATTCAACATATGATCTTGTTTTCCCTTGCACTTATTTTTGTTTGACAATATACACTATAACCTCCAATTTCCTGCATGTCAAATGTTCAAAAGACATCAGAATAAATCATAAAAAAATAATATATATTGCCTTGAGGTTTTACAATGTTTTTTTTGTTTTTTTTTTTTATCTTAGTTTGATTCAGATTGATTTTTGGTTTTTGTCTTTTTTAAGATTTATGCTGTATGTAAATTTATATGTGAAGTCAATGTCAGAAATAATATTTTTAGAGATTTGTATTTACTTGTACATGTATTGTTTTTGGTAGTGAGTTTTCAATTAACAGTAGCACACTGACCATGCAATCAGATCTATATTTTCCCATTGCTTAGACTACAGGCCATGTACTCACAAATGTCGAAATATTTCATAAACTATATGTATACAGGCACTTTCATTGTACACAAAAAGATTTTAAAAATATGTGGTAATATATTTTTGGAATGAAAATTCAATTGAAACATTCGAATGTAGTGTTTTTTCTCAAGTTTTGAAAGTAATAATACATGAGTGACTTAGCACATATTTTGCATGGAACACTTTCACAAGTAGTTATTTTTCATATGTAAATTATCACTCCAGTTGAATTTGCACTATGTATTTGCTTGGGGATCAGAGTATGAAATGATTGTTTATTTTTATGTCATTTTTTTTTAACATAATGTTAGACATAACATGATAGTAGAAAATGCATGATTTTTTTTTTCATACATGCATATTTTTTGTGTATTATCCTTGACCTTATCCTGTTGATATTTTTTAAAATACTGTAAACCACTAATTTTTAGCTATTTATTTTTGAAACTACTGAGAAGAAAAATACTGCGAACATGAATTGTCGTAACAATGTAAAACTTGGATAGTTTCTTATTTTACAATATCAAGTTAATTTGCAAATCTGGAAACAAAATTGCAGGAAAGTGGGCTAAAAAGCGTAAAACAAAGTACATGTATCCATCAAAAAGCTTACAATACTTGTTTGAAAAATCAAGGGTCTTAACTAGAATCTTAATACACATTAGTGCATCGATAAATATTTTAAACTCTGCAATATCCCATATTTAGTCAGACAAAATTGTGTACCTCAGTATCAGGTTATCAGGTGCAAAGAGTAAATATTCTTTGGGTAAAATAATAAGTAAGATGAGAGACTGTCCATTTAACATATAATATTTATAGATTTTTATGCAGAGCTTTTAAGATATTAAAAATTCAGTTACTAGAGCACATTAATATTTAGCATGTGAATATATGTCAGTTTAAAACTAGGTCAAAGATGTTAATATACACTTCATATTTGAATTATGCATATTGATTTTGACCATAAAGTTTGTTCAAAACAGACAAATACTTGAAGTTTTCACTTATCAATGATTTTTAGCTCACCTGCCCTAAATGGTCAAATGAGCTTTTTGCCATCATGTTTCTTCTTTATTTAGTCTTTTGTCCTTCATAAACATTTTCAAAGATCTTTCCTGTGATATTATAACTGAACCATAATTTCAACCCAACTCCTGGCTAAGGTCACTGCATACGAAAAAGGTATTGGCAAATTAGAGTATTGAAAGACAATAATTCGATAGCAGTACATTTTTGACGTTTTTGATAAGATAAAGTTGAAATAAAGTCCATGTTGTGTTCTAGTAAAACTTAGACATTCTAGTATTTATAAGTATATTTAACTTCTTTTTTTTTAACTCAGAAGCTTCATATGACTTTGAAATTTTGCACCTATTTTTTGGGGGCAGAAATACCAGGGTTTATTTATGATATAACTGCACTTTTTCATATCACTGGAATTATTCTTTCAATTATGAATTTTGTTGAGAAATATGTGTGTCACTGTGTACAAATATGGATACTTTTATCTTAGTCATTTAAAATCATTTGTAGAGTTCAGGTCACCATTGATTTGATGTTTTTGTAGAAAGAACATAAAATGTTATTGCTCCAATACATTATATATTCATGTCAAGAATAAGTGGTATCATGACAAATTTTAATGATTTGCTGTTGAACTACTGTATCTATTCTATGCTATTTAATGCATAAAATAAGGACAGAAAATGATATAGTACATGTAGTATAAGAGAAACATACAGCTACTGTCATTATCAATTTTCATATAGATATAAGAAGATGTGGTATGAGTGCCAATGAGACAACTCTCCATCCAAGGTACAATTTATAAAAGTAAACCATTATGATAAGGTCAAAGTACGGTCTTCAACATGGAGCCTTGGCTCATACCAAACAGCAAGCTATAAAGGGCTTCAAAAATGACTAGTTTAAGACCATTCAAACTGGAAAACCAAAAGTCTAATCTATATAAAAAACGAGAAACACTTATATGTTCATTTCCTCAAAATATCCTATAAAAATAAGATGTGGTATATGGCTGCCACATAGAAGTTTACAACTGTAGGTCACAGCCTATTCTTCAATAATAAACAAAACCCATTCCACATCTATGTTTCCTAAATGACATTAAAAATCATATAGAAAAATGAATTATTTTAGATGCCAATAAAGCCATTAGCCAGAGCATAATGTGTGACCCTTATTGGTGTCCTAGGTCACGAACAACCCTGAAATAGTAGCATTGTTAGAAATTGATACCAAATAAATTACTGGAGCAATCTATATATAAAAATAGATATTATATATGTCATTGCTTCAATGGTTTTAGTTCTATAGGTCATCTTTTATAATCTTCTGTTAGGTATCAGGAAGAAAGTCATCAATCAAGTCAACCTACTGGTTTAATTCCCAGTAATCTTGTCTCATTTTATTAGCTCACCTGGCCTAAAAGCCTGGCTTTTCTCATCACTTGGCGTCCGTCGTCGTCGTCGTCGACGTCGTCGTCGACGTCGTCGTCGTCGTTAACAATTTTTCAAACATCTTCTCCTCTGAAACTACTGAATGGATTTGAATGAAACTTAAGATGATTGTTCCTTAGTATATCCTGCACAAAATGTGCGCTTCGATTTTTGATCCGTCAAAAAACATGGCCGCCATTACTTAAAATAGAATATAGGGGTCAAATGCAGTTTTTGGCTTATATCTCAAAAACGAAAGCATTTAGAGCAAATCTGACATGGGGTAAAAATGTTCATTAGGTCAAGATCTATCAGCCCTGAAATTTTCAGACGAATCAAACAAACCATTGTTGGGTTGCTGCCACTTAATTGGTAATTTTAAGGAAATTTTGCAGTTTTTGGTCATTATCTTGAATATTATTATAGATAAAGATAAACTGTAAACAGCAAAAAAGATCAGCAAAGTAAGATCTACAAATAAGTTAATATGACCAAAATTGTCAATTGGTTATTGTCCTTTAATGACAATTTTTCACAATTTGTTCATCATATTTGCTAACTTTAAAAAATCTTCTCCTCTGAAACTACTGAATGGATTTGGTTAAAACTTAGCATGGTTGTTCCTTAGATTATCCTGCACAAAGTGTGTGCTTTGATTTTTGATCCGTCAAAAAACATGGCCGCCGTTACTTAAAATAAAACATAGGGGTCAAATGCAGTTTTTGGCTTATATCTCAAAAACGAAAGCATTAAGAGCAAATCTGACATGGAGTAAAAATGTTCATTAGGTCAATATCTATCAGCCCTGAAATTTTCAGATGAATCAAACATCCAATTGTTGGGTTGCTGCCACTTAATTGGTAATTTTAAGGAAATTTTGCAGTTTTTGGTCATTATCTTGAATATTATTATAGATAAAGATAAACTGTAAACAGCAAATATGATCAGCAAAGTAAGATCTACAAATAAGTCAATTTGACCAAAATTGTCAATTGACCTCTTTAGGAGTTATTGCCCTTTAAAGACTTTTTTTCACAATTTGTTCATCATGTTGACTTACTTTAAAAAATCTTCTCTTATGAAACTGCTGTATCAATTTCAGCCAAACTTAGGCTAAATGAGTTTCAGAGTTTCAGAGTATCTAGTATAAATTTTATATTTCATTTCCTTGTATGTCAAGAAACATAGCTCCTATGGCTAAAATAGAACATAGGAGAAAATGATTTTTTTTTGCTTTTGAAGAAAATAGGACGATTCAAAGAACATTTAAATAAATTGAAAAGCCAAAATAATCATTGATGAGAGATTAAACCAAAAAAATTCAGGTGAGCGATTCAGGCTCTTGAGAGCCTCTTGTTATCCATGCAACACATATCATTTTTCTCGAAGACTACATAAACTAGGGAAAAAACGGGTAGCAGTTCCTGTTACTAGAAATGCAAGTGTTGCATTACAACCAAAAAAATATAAAGGGTCATGCGGCTCAAATTGACTTAAAATGCAGTTGAAAAAAATCGTCTATTTTTTTCGCTTAATGAAAAAGGCATATTTTTAATGGCTCCGACGTGCAGAAATGGAAGATATTTTCTATACTTCATAGAATGTGAATATGATTTTCGGCAATTTTAAACCTAATTGGATAAACTTTCGATTAAATGTAATTCCAATCCTGTATTATCCAATCAGAAGCCGTAACCTATACGGTAGTGAAAAAAAATTCCGAAAATTAAGCACTCAGGCCAAAAGTTACGCTAGCCTCTATCTAGATAATATCACATCTTCGAAACATTATCTGATCACTCTCTGAATTTGGAGAATTAGTTTTTGCCCGCCGATCAGGCCAAAAATTGGTACTGATTTTTCACCAAATACGGTACTGGTCAAAGAGACATGAAGATAATGTTTATTTACTATCCTAATTTTTTGAAGGTCATCCAGCACTGGTAATATTATCGACAAAGCCGTTCTGATATGGAAAAGCTACATTAAATTTTGAAGAATGGCTTTATATGAAACCATTTCTTGAAAAAACACGTTTTTATAACAGACTATAGTTTTCCAAATTTTGAAAATATGATAATATTACGACCTTGGCAAGATAAGCTATTCTTGGACTACAATATTGCCAAAATTAATTTTTCCACTTTGCAATTTAACTTAATCGTTGGTGTTTGCTTAGGGACCCTTTTGGCCAATTTTCACGAAATTAGCCTTTTGCTGGAACAGCAACTGAGACACGCTCACTATGGTTAAAAACCAAAATTTATCTTCAAATTCAAGATAAATACATGCTTTTTCTGATAAAAACAGTAGATATCACAAAAATGTTCTATTTTCTTCATACTATGTCCACATTTGAGCCCACCCTAGATTTAGATATAAAAATAAATAAAAATAGGAAACAGACTATAGCTTGAATTCACGTTGATGAAAAGTCCATTTGACACCATTTCTCACTGTTTCACATTTTTCCTGAGAAAAATGACTATTTTTGATATTTTTCAAAGCCTCATTAAAAAAAATGTGTCATTTTTCTATAGGTTACAAGAGTGGAATTATTCGTAATGCATTTTCCATAGGGTACCACTGGTGTTCCGTATTTTTTTCTCTCGAAGACTACATAAACTAGGGAAAAACGGGTAGCAGATCCTGTTACTATAGAAATGCAAGTGTTGCATTACAACCAAAAACATATATAGGGTCATGCGGCTCAAATTGACTATTATGATGTCCTCAATACAGCTCCCAGTATCACTGATGATTTTGCTTTACTACCTAGTTGCTTACTGGAATGAAAGTTAAATCACAGATGTCTGTTACTCAATTAGACTTCATACTTTGATAATAAATGCTAACTTTAGATTTTGAGATTTTTGATTGGTTGCAATCCCCATGTTAGAAATTTAAGGATGTAGTTTGTACTAGTAAATTCTAGTTCTCTTGCAATACAAAATTGTTATGAAATCTGTACTTGTCAAAAAATAAATGTTAGATGAAATTGTAAAAAAAAACGTATTGTATGTTCGACAGAGTCTTATAGAAATTAGAATTTTACAAAAAAGTGGTTTTTGTTATAGAAATAAAGTTTTCAGTTTCTCAGTCTTTCAAAAGAAAATATTAAATGCATACCGAAAGCTATATTTAAATAAACCTTATGCAATCCTCATGTTTTAACAAAAATCCATCTATAATACTTAGTACGTAGCTATATAAAGTAGAAAATCCATCAAGTTGTATATGGAAAGATACATATTGGATGATTAACCTTCTGTAAAATACTACCAAATCTCCAAATAATCTTCTTGTAAATATTCAAATAATTGGAGATGGCCATTAATGGCATTTTGATAGCTGATTCTTGATGTCAAACAAGTTGAATCATTTGACTTTAAGATCAGTTATATCTTACCAATGGATATTGATTTTCAAATGGAAATATATTCTGGTATTCAAATAGTTGTATAAATTGAGAATCCTGGACAATTTAAAAGTGCTTATAAAAATAATGTCTGTATAATTTGTTCATCATGATATAAAGAGAATTGTGTGGGTTGGAGTATTCTACAGATTTGCCGTTAAAAGTTAGATTTAAAAAAAAAAAAATTTAATTCTGTTTCTTATATTCTTTTCAATCATGCGGAAAGTAACGTATTAATATTAGAGAAAGTGGAAAATTGCACATCAGTGAAAATCAAATAGTTAATACCAATAAGAGAAGATTTTGGTTATATGCCAATGAAGATGCACCTCGGTAATAAGTAACCAACAGACAATTTACACATACTACAAAAAGTATCAAATAAATGCTGTTTTGCCAATTCTGAATTTTACTGATAACTTTGCATGGACATCCAATTTTTTTTTTATGCCCATTTATTATGCCCATTCATGGGCATTATGTTTTCTGGTCCGTCTGTCCTTCCGTCTGTCTGTCCCGCTTCAGATTAAAGTTTTTGGTCGAGGTAGTTTTTGATGAAGTTGAAGTCCAATCAACTTGAAACTTAGTACACATGTTCCCTATGATTTGATCTTTCTAATTTTAATGCCAAATTAGAGATCTACCCCCATTTTCACGGTCCACTGAACATAGAAAATTATAGTGTGGATGGGGCATCCATGTACTGGGGTCACTGTCTTGTTTAGCAATCAAATGGTCAGTGTCCAAACATGATACAACACTTCTTATTAAAGGTTGATAGCAATAATCTTATTGGATTTGAAGCTTTGATCTCAAAAGTTGTGGCTTAACATAAATGATTTAAGTTAGCTGACTCAAGAATTGTCATACTTTGATAGAATTGTTGTCAGGGTGAAATGTAATGAATAGGTTCCAAGGTCTGAAGGCAATTTATTGTTTGATATTATTAGAATTAGAATCTACAGATTACAAGGTTAGGATCTATGTAAATTGGACATTTTATAGTTTGACAAGTGCTATTTTGGAAGTTATCTCTGTGAGATCTATTTATCCAAGTACTGAAAAGTCAAACTATTGTTTTTTACTGAAACAATCCTTGATTCTACAAAGAGACAAATAAATGTCAGTCTGAGACATATATATTGTGTTCTATATCTAATAAGTAAAGTCAGTTAAGACAAAAGATGGAATGTTTCTGATTTGTTACATAATATGAATGTGGTATGAAATGTACTGTTCAGTGTTATAAGTAACAAACCTGTTTTGTAGATCATACAGTAAAATCTATATTAAAGACAGGAATCTGTTGTTTCAAAAAGCCATTTAAAGAAAAAAGATTCTCTGTAATATAAATTACCATGATTTCCTTTAAATAACTTAATAGAGTCCTGTGTTTTCCCTAAAATTTGCAATGTTTATGATATTATGCTGTCTTCAAGCAATGAAAGGCAGTATTTGTGTAAAGGTTTCATCAGTTATTTAAGATTTTTTTGATGCCCCACCTACGATAGTAGAGGGCATTATGTTTTCTGGTCTGTGTCTCCGTTCATGCGTTCGTCCGTCCGTTCATTCGTCTGTGGGTCCGTTCAGGTTAAAGTTTTTGGTCAAGGTAGTTTTTGATGAAGCTGAAGTCCAATCAACTTGAAACTTAGTACACTTGTTGCTTATGATATCATCTTTCTAATTTTAAAGCCAAATTAGACTTTTGACCCCAATTTCACGTTCCACTGAACATAAAAAATTAAAGTGGGAGTTTCAGGTTAAAGTTTTTGGTCAAGGTAGTTTTTGATGAAGCTGAAGTCCAATCAACTTGAAACTTAGTACACTTGTTGCTTATGATATGATCTTTCTAATTTTAAAGCCAAATTAGACTTTTGACCCCAATTTCACGGTCCACTGAACATAAAATATTAAAGTGGGAGTTTCAGGTTAAAGTTTTTGGTCAAGGTAGTTTTTGATGAAGCTGAAGTCCAATCAACTTGAAACTTAGTACACTTGTTGCTTATGATATGATCTTTCTAATTTTAAAGCCAAATTAGACTTTTGACCCCAATTTCACGGTTCACTAAACATGTGGGGGTTTCAGGTTACAGTTTTTGATGAAATTGAAGTCCAATCAACTTGAAACCTATAGTATAATCTTTCTGATTTTAATGCCAAATTAGATTATTACCCAATTTTTACAGTCCATGGAACATGGAAAAGCATAGTGCAAGTGGGGCATCCGTGTACTTTGGACACATTCTTGTTTATCCTGCAAATATTGACCTTAAAAAGAGTTGCAGATTTCTAGTATAGAGTGTATAAATGAGGACTCAAACATTACAGCATTAAGCATCTAAGATAATTTTTCAGTATTCTGTAACTAATGCCAACGAATATTTTCAAAGACCTAATAGTTTAAAATATAAAGCTTGATTTGTCCTTGCAACAGTATATATTGTGGTTTGCTTTAAGCACAACAGCATCTTTATGTTGCTCTTTAATTCATTTTCATGATTTTCATGATATTAAAATCTTGCAACTGTTCAAAATATTTGATTATGCACGTCAGATAATGGAGTCTTGTATTCCAGTAAAAACGAACTTGTTCTAAATTCTTCAGTTGTGTATTGTATGAATCATATTTTACAAATTTTGAAGAGGAGCCAAAGAAGTTAATTTGTTTATCTTATAATCAGTGTGGTCTGATGGGTTTGATCGACTTTTTAATTATAAGTGATGTAAATATGATATAAACATGAAATAAACACTTGTAAGGGGAGATAATTCCTGGTACAGTTTGTTTGTCAAGAAAAAAATAAAAGAATGTGAATTCCTGTCATCATACATTTATAACTAGAATCAGTCAAGTTTGACTATGCAATGTGAATTGAGAAGTGTACCTTCATTAGTAGGAACATTGTTATATTATTTCGAATTTTCCTGAAAATGATTGATTTATTGATTGCTGTTTTCTGAAGGTGCAGTCACAAATATTTCATGTTTATACTGAAACCAATTAACATTTGAATTTTCAAGTGAGGGTCTGCTCAATAAAGTCAACAGTTCTGTATTGCATTCATATTTGTCTAACTTTGGTCAAATTGATTGACTACATTTTCGTTGCCTAGAGATTCACAATAAATGTTTGTAATTAGGTCAGTTTCTATACAAAGCACACTGGTTGAGATTATTCAAGTAAGACCTTATATCTGATTGGTCTGACCATGACACACAGACTTTCAAATATTAAGTATGAATCTTTGCAATCATAATCAATTTTTCTCTTTATTTTTTACTTCAATGTAAACACATTATGGTCATTATGAACTTATGGCAGGGTTCAATTTTACCTTAAAAGTTTATTTATCATGACTTTAATCTGCATTTATGGAAATGTATAAATATGAATAAATTGAGCAATTTAATTGCATCTTTATAATTGCAATACCAAAAAAGTGGCTTTAAATCAAGTTATATGAATAACCTTTAGACATTTCTGTTTTTAGCTTTCTTCGTAAAGCTAAAAGCAACTGCAAAAGACTTGTCATAAAACTCTTCTGTTGAGTAATTGGTTTTTCTGGAATCGTTTGATATGGAAATTATTTAGCTCAGAATGGAAGAAATACGATCAGCAACAATAATTGTTTGGGCCATAAAGCAAGTTTTTTTTGTCGGATTTGAAATAAATTAGCAATCACATATTGATTAAAGAGGGACAAATATCATATGGAAGGTTTTATCCGTCTTCATAAAGTTTTAATAATTATTCTGCGATTTACTGTTTCGTAATGTAAATTCTGTATTGATTGGTTAATATGATTGGTCCATGGACTTCAAATAAATATGTTTTATTTGCTAGAGGCATAAGAAATTATAGAAAAGGATTTTTCTAGTATTAGAATTGCAAAGATTTGAAGTATTTGTGCCTTTCTTTATCAAGTTGTCATAATGCAAGGATTTCTTGGTTCCGTTTGTTGGCCTCATTGTGGATGTAGATCAGCGAAAAAAAGTAATTATAGTGATGATGGTAGGTGCTTCTTTAAAATACTTTTCATATAAAGTTAGTGTTAGAATTTGAAGAAAAGATATTTAAAACTTATAAATTGTCAAGGTTTTTAAAACTATGAATGCTGAACTAAATAGCGTGGTAAAACGTTGATTTAAATATAGATGTTAGTATCGAAAATATTATATTTCTTTTTTAAAAATTAATTATATTCTCAGTCAGAATAAAGAGTTACTACCCTTTGAAGAAGGTTTTTCTATTTCTTCTAACTTATTTCATTTTCTTTAAGGGAATTGATACTTAATGGAGATTCTTTAGTTTTAAAAACAGAAGAATTTATTTATATGTGATTTTAATTCAAGTATGTCCTTAAATTGATATGAAATACCATCTCTGGTAAGGGAAACAACTCTTGCAAGTTCTAGAAATAGGATAACAAAAGATTGATTGTTGTTTACCAAAAATATGAAAGCTTAGACGATGGAGGAAGTTCTTGATTCTAACTGTTTTAATTTTTAATTTTATTTTCCCTTATGAATCCATACACTTAAAATGATAACTCATCATTTTTCCCCGGAAATCATTTATTAAATCATTTATTTTCTAAGTATAAGATTTCAGATTTAGTTCAGAATAATATTTGACAGTAACTTCGACAACATTTGTATGATGTTTTGGGTACATAAATATGAGTTAGTGAGAGTTGAAGTTAAGGTGGATGACATTATTTTCATTTTAATTGTTTTATTTCAAAGATTAACAATACCTACTGGTATTTTAGAATATATTTTTTTTACTTGATGTATTCCTGTATTCATTTGTATTTGAAGTCTGGGATGCATAATGATGTAGCCTAGTTAAGCATAGCCCTTGTCAATACTCCAAGGTTTGTTGCAGTTGTATAATGATAGAGAATTTGTAATACACGCAGTTTATCTTTTATATTTTATATTAATGGATGTTCTATAATGTATGATTATTGTAAGACAGAACTTGTGTGACACAATATGAATCATAATTACGCAAAAATATATCATATGTGCAAATTATGATGTAAAATACAGAGAAAGAGAGAAAATAATGTATTTTGGATGTATAATCGTGACTTAATAGTTAATCTTTTTGTGGTGAGAGCTAGGTGCCAAATTCTGTGCAGAATGTTGGGTGTAGTACGTAATCTTGTGTGGTTTTTTACAACAGATAGTTAGTGAGTGTTAGGTCAAGTAGTTTTGGGGAAAAAACAAGGCATTTTTTAAAACATGAATTGTTAATGAAAATGGAATAATCCCATTTTCTTTATCAGCCAAATTTGTAAAATGTAATTGCCCTACAGAAAAAACATTTGCATTAATTGTTCTTCTGAAATAGAAAATCAGCTAAAAGTAAAAAGCAAAAATCTGCTAAAGTATAGATTCATTTTCTGGGGCCTCTGTGGGTAGTGGTCTACAAGTTTTAACTACTGTATCACTGGCCTTCAAACACAGATGATTTTGAACCCCACGTGGCAGGTACATTAGATTCCAATCTTACCAGTAATTGGCTAGTTTTGTCAATTTTCTTGCTGGTGGTCATGGTTCTCTCTGGGCACTCCAGCTTCTTCCAACAAGAAAAACAGACAGCCACAATATAGCTTAAAGTGCAGAAAGTTAAGTTAAACACACCTACCATCAATGAGTGACTAAAAGTAAAAAGAAAAAAAAACCTTTCAGTAATTACCTTACAAAGTATAGTTCAATTTTCCTGATTTGGGCCTAAGCTCCATGTACACTTATGGGTAATGTTATATCTCTGAAGGAGACATAAAAACTGTTAATTAATCTCTTAACCTTGCATCTTTAATATAAATAAAACTACAATGTTATGATAAGTATGAGAACAGAAGAGTATTGAACTTTTTGGCAGCAAACTTCATTTAGGCTGTTTTCATGAATTCTGTTTTTTATGAAGATGACTAAATAATTCTGTAAAAAAGTAAAGATGTGTGGGCTTCAAGTAATAATTGTTATGTAAGTCAATATAAATGTAATTCCGAGAACTAAACGAGATGATGATATACTGCATTGGACATGTATTGGCAATTGACATTCTAAAGCATTGAATTGCAGACTTAGATCCAGTTACATCACAAGATTATTAATATATCTGTTGCCCACATCATAAACTGGAAATGCACAATTGCTTGAGCTGCAGTGATAATTTTTTTTCCAGTTCTTTATCTGATTTCAGTTATTTTCCATTGTAGCTTAGGGGGCATTAAGTTTTACCCTTGTCTATTCATCCTTCAGACAGGATGTCCATGTACATCCATACATCCTTAAATTGGTTTCCATTTTCCAATTTACTGTATGTTAAAATGTCTCAACGAAAGGAGTACGTTCAGTAAGACCCCTTTTTGGCCCCACAATTAAGCAGTTTTGCAAAATTGTGAAAATGTAATCTTTTAGCTATTTTTTGGAAAGTAGAATGCTTCTGCTACATAAATATGTGCTGTTTTTGACAATACAATGCACATATATCGTGTACTAGCATCATAAAGTCATGCTAAATTACTGAAATCTTCACAATTATAGCATTTTAGTTAAATTTTAGACGGTTTCCGTCTTAAATGAAAGTGGCCGCATTCGTGTTCATTCATAATATTGAAATGTAAGTTGTATTTGATGATAATACATAACATAATTAAAGGTTGAGGATGAACACGGATGCGGCCACTTTCATTTTTGACGAAAAACCGTCTGAAAAGTGACGTTTTTTGGCATATTTGATAGATTTTTCATATTTAAGCTTCAATCGGAGCGTTTTTAATGACTGAATCAGTTAAAATCTTTAGCATAAACCAATAGAATCAATTAAAATAGACACTTAAGTGTTTAAAAAGTGTCCTAAATATCTTGTTAGATGAAACTGAAATTTGGGGCCAAAATCGGCCTTTACCGGACCTACTCCTTTTATGAATCTTATACACAATGCCCTCATGAAAAAAAAAATCTGAATATTGACTGAATGTGTCTGAAAATGTCTGAATTATTTCTGAAATTTTCTTACATGATAAATGATGTCTGAATTTTTCTGAATCCTGATATTTCTATTCTGAATTGATGCTGACAATTCTGAAATTTTGCTGAATATTTCTGAATCATTAAGAATTTCATTCAGACAAATTAAGAACTTCTGAAAGTGTCTGAATTGTTCTGAAAGTGTCAGAAATATATCCAAGAATGTAAGACGAATTAAAAATCTGTATGTATCAGTAAGAGTATGATTCAGACAAATTCAGAATTTCTGAAAAATGTCTTAATTTTTCTAAGTGTGTCAGAATTATGTTTAATAAATTGTTTACACAGAGATGATCATTTTTTTTTGTTATGCTGACACTTAAATGTTAATGTTGAAATCAAAATAGTTAAAGTTTTACATGTAAGTAATGCAAAATATTCAAAGTCAATGAACCATGACTGAAGGTATTATGGGCTGAACAATCTCCATGAAAATAAAAATTTGCCATATGCATACCAATTATCAATAGACAATGACAGATTGAGCAGGGTCAGATTATCTCCATGGAAATGAGATGTAGCAATGCCAGTTAAACTGCATACCAAATATCATTTACATATCACAATATTATTCCCAATGCATTAATTAACCTTAATCACAAACTAATACAGTTGTAAACTAAGCAAAAGTTTCAAAATCTTCAGACCATGACTGAGGGGGTAGGGTCAATTAATCTCCATGGAAATGAGGATGTATGTACTATGCTTAGCTAGTTCAACTAGGGGTTCCCCATAAAGTGACCTAATCACAAACTAATTCATGAAGACTTAGCAAACGTTTTAAAGTCAATAGGCCATGGTAGTTGGTGCAGGATCAAATAATTTTCATGGAAATGAGATGCACCAATGCTAGTTTAAATGCATACCAAATAACATTGACTAACACTAGTGGTTAAATCCTTTAACTCAGGCCTTATCAAACTAATACATGTTAACTATTAAAGCAAGTTTCAGTCACAAATTAACTTGTAATATGATGTTCAAAGCCACCCTCTGATGCTGGAAACAGCATATACATGTACATATGTCTCGATTTTTGGTTTCTTCTAGGAGAGACAAAACTGTAAGAATTATCTTTTCTGTATTGCCGTGTATAACGAAATTTGCAATGTGCAAAAATATCAACGATAACTGAACAAAAGGGATGTCATTTTGTAAATTAGACAAAGAGAAATTTCGTTCTCAGCAATTATAGATACATGTATAGGAAGATGTGGTGTGAGTGTCAATGAGACAACTCTCATGATGATCCAAATAACAATTTATAAAAGTAAACCATTATAGGTCAATGTAAGGCCTTCAACACTGTTTCATTGCATTTAAGAAACATGTTTCTCCGTGAAATAGGACCCCATTGATTTATTCGAAATTCTAAGAAGTGGTCCGTTTTAGGTATAGCTAAGGTATTACTAACTACATTCATCTTCATTCATTTATTTCTTAGTTATCACGAAGAACATAGTCCTCTGATTATCGTATTTATCATGACAATTCGGATCTGATCTAATTGATAATTACCCGTTGAAAACTGCACTGTATACTATGGCCTGAGAGCCAATATAGACCCCCATTATGTTGATGCTCTTTCGAGTTCAAAACAGATGCTGTCCAACAAAAGAAAAGCTTAGCCGTGAAGAATGTGTTCGAACGATTACAGACAGACAAGAGGAAAAAAGAAAATATGGAATATTTGTTGTCGAGTGTTAATAAAAATTAAATAATGATGTCTGCATGGTTTTTTATTATATTTAAAAAAGTAAATGGTTTCTATGTGTGTCTCACACTTTTGCTGCAGCCAGAGTAAATGTGCAATGTTGTTTGCCATACGTCCCGACATCGGGAGTTACCATTTGACTTATTCGGGAGGCTAGGGTGAAACATGTTGTCCTGTATTTTATTTCACGTGTTGTAATCTCTATCCTGCATGCGTTCTTATATATTCGCTGTTATCAGTCATCAGTCCTGCCATTTTCTTATCCTGACATCCTGACCTTTTTATAAAAAATTTCGTCCTGCCTGTTTTTCTCGACTTTTTTTTGTGTAACTGATTCCATCCCAACCCTCCCCCTGAACATGAAATGATAGTTCTTTATTGGAAAAATTACGGGAATGTGAAAAAAAGTTTAAGCCAAGTTTCAGTGATTTCATTCCGATGTCGTATTTCTTTTTTAAAGAAAATTTCGGCACTGCTTTCAACAGCAATGTTCTGTTTTCAATAAATTCAACAAATATCAGTTAAAGTTTGGGTGAAAAACCAGTTTTCATCAAATTCAGATCGCCCATTATTCACTGTTTTTTTTCACTGACAAGTTTAAAAATTCCAACAAAGTTCCTTTTTCCAGTGTCGTAGATGTAGATGAAAGATAAAAATCATTGATCTAGCTAGGTAAAGGTCAATTCCGTTTTACAAATGTAATATTTATTGCAGATATTATGCAATCAACTAACTTGACATCGCCGTTACAAAAATGCCAATGGCGTTTTTTTTAAATGATTTGTGTATTGCATTAACTATACAATCTGCTGCTTGAGCGTTGGAACTTGACATCGCTTATGAAATAGATAACTGACATCGAAGTACAAAAGCGTGTCGACTGCACCAGGTTAGATTGGTGAGAAATCAAGTTAAGATATCGGGTTAACTGCTTACTTGATTGACAGGAATCAATTATCGTTGAGGCTCCTGTAGGGAAAATATGATGACATTGATAAAATTTGCCATTATTAAAAAGTGGAGTATATAAGAATACGACCAGTTCTCACAGGGACAGTGACAGTATACTAACTATTTTTTTACCCAACCAGATTTAAAGTTCGTGATGTTTTTCTCACAGCGAGTCGGTTTGTAGGTTAATTGTTTTTATGACAAATGCAGCCCTAAAAAATCCCTTTTTTCTTGTCCGTTTGTTTAACTTGCTACGTAAAAATACGTCTGTGGTAAAAACCTAGGACTATTACAATAACAGTTAGTATAATAGTTCCAGTAAATACATTATAAACGTATATAAGGGGGCATATAACGTCCGTTTATAAATAGGGCTCTTCACGGTTAGTTCGGCCATATTGGATAGGGGGCAGATTTTTTGGAAGGAGGTGGAAATGGTATGAAAGTGTGGGAAATCCTATGTGTGTTTCCAAGCAACAGCTCTGTTTTAATGATGTTTTCCCGTATTTTTCACACCATTTTTACCTCTATTATGAAAATCTGCCCCCTATCCAATATGGCCGAACTAACCGTGAAGAGCCCTATTATTCCATATCAGTATACCGCTGGAAATTTAAGTAGACGGATATTCATAGTGGTTGAAAACCTCCATAAATTAATCATACGAGACAGCTGAGACAACTATAACACGTGTGTTAATTATTAGTTTCAGAAAGAAAGTAAAAATTTCATTGTACGATATATTTATTCTCGGCGGGCGATTTCATGGTAATCGGTGAACGTAATCGTCTATAATCCGGAAAATCATCCGGAGTTGGTTTTCATGTTAGATCTAGATCGTGTGACGCAGACAACGTTTGAACGCTGCAGGACAGATATTTTAAAGATAAACAAGAACCTTTGTATGTATAACAGCTTGATATAAAGGAAAAAATGACGTCTGCCATTCAGAAGATGGTTTTCCACTTGCCCAGGAAATTGACTACAACTTGTAAACTGTCAGTGTAAATCCAAACGCACATACAACACAAATATCAACAACTGCAAGTGACAACAGGCTATACAAAAAGCAGTGCCAATAACGATCATGGGGTATGACTATGTGTCCATTTCAATGATAATTTTTTAATTTGGAAACGGCCATTTAATATTGTGGGTGGGGCAGGGGATTTGGAAATTGAATAATCTTGTCCTTCCCTATGTCCTGCGTCTGCCAAGGCTATTTTTTTTTGGGGGGGGGGGGGGGCTTCCTATGACATCGTCCTAGTCCAGATAATTATGACGTTTGGCAAGGCTTTTTTTTTTCTTGGGGGGGGGGGGATGCCTTCCTACGACGGCGTCACAGAAAAAAAATAAAATAGCCTTACCAGATGTTATAATTATTTGGATGATCCAAATAATTATAACATCTGGCCCGGCCTGATGCCTGCCTATGACATCGTCCTAGTCCAAATAATTATGACATCTGGGAAGGCTTTTTAAATTTTTTTCTGGGACACTTTCTTATGACTGCATCCCAGAGAAAAATTAAAATAGTCTTGCCAGATGTTATACCGTTATTATTTGGACTAACATCGTCCCAGAAAAAAAGATAAAATAGCCTTGTCAGACGTCATAATTATTTGGACTAGCCTTGCCAGACGTCGTAATTATTTGGACATGACTTGCCTTTAAAGATATCAGAATGAAAAATTACTTTACACAACAAAATAAAGGATATTGACAACTAAAAAATAAAACAATCAGGAATCACAAAATAAATATTCCAAAATTAATCGTGCCTCCTCCTGTGACAGAATATATATCAAATGGTCGTTTCCTTATAGTCATATACTATGCAAAATTAAAAACAACAATGAACATGTAATTATAAATTATATGGGTAAACATAGTCCAAATAATTATGACATCTTGAAAGGCTATTATATTTTTTGTTGTCAAGGAAAAAAAATATAATAGCCTTTCAAGACGTCATAATTACTTGGACTAGGGGACTAGGGTAAACATAGTCGAAATAATTATGACGTCTGACAGTATAAAAAAAAGAAGATCTGGTATGATTGCCAATGAAACAACTCTTCAAAAGAGACCAAAAATGACAGAAATTACAATAATATTAATAGGTAACTGTACAGCCTTCAACAATGAGCAAAGCCCATACTGTATAGTCCACTATGAAATCACACTTTATTTTGAAATGATAATATCTTAATCAATAAATGCATGAAATAATTTCTGAATTTACAAAACTTATTACAATTACCAATATACACCTTATCACTATTTGTGGACATCACAGAGGTTCCCCGTAAAGTTTTGAAGTCATAATACAAAACATGACACCACTATGGAAAAGTGATTGTTTTATGATACCAATAGTTCATGCGAGACAGATTCTTGGGTCAGCCAGGAATAGCCATAAGCTGTATACAAATAAGAAAATGTGGTATGATATGCAATGAGACAACTCTCCACAAGAGACCAAATGACATAGAAATTAACAACTTTAGGTCACTGTATGGCCTTCAACAATGAGCAACACCCGTACCAAATAGACCACTATAAAATGCCCCAAAATGACAAATGTAAAACAATTCAAAAAAGAATTTATGTACAAAAAAAAGAAGGAAAAACAAATATGTTAAGCATCAACAAACGACAACCACTGAATTAAAGGCTCCTGACTCTGGAAAGGCACATACGTACAGAATGTGGTGGGGTTAAACACATTTATAGCAGGAATTCCCCTCCCCCTAAACCTGGGACAGTTGTGTAATAGTACACAAAAGAATGAACTATAAAAATCTGTTAAAAAGTTGCTAAACTCATCAGATGGATACAAATAAAATACAACTACCGGTAGCAAAAACAGAGTGGACGTGGCTGGGGTACTTGTATATCCAAACAAAAAGATACTAAGTACTGATCTGAGAGTACTTAAAGTTGCGGACAGCTAGTTCAAAGCCACTAAAAACTAGGGCTCCCCGGGATCCGCCTATGAAACCTATATCATGTATTAATGGCTATAATTGGTCTTGAAAATCCTTAATAGAACATTTACAATATGAAACGATTCAATTCAAAAAATTTAAAGTCCAATTTATTACAAAACAGTGAACGAAAACAAGACATAATTGACAGTACACGAAACAACAACAACCTGAACTACTCTCAACTACAGGCTTCTGACTTTGGACAGGCACATATAGAATGTGGAGGAATTGAACTAAATTTGAGTGCACCAAACAGGAAAGTGGTGTTATGACACAATATTTTAACAAACTATGCAAAACATTAAAAGAAAAACAAATATAACAAACAGCAAAATACAAGAACCACTCAATTACAGGCTCCTGACTTGGTACAGGCACATAGAATATAGTAGGCTATTAAATCAATACCTGCATGTACCTACCATTACTTTTTTTTTTTTTAAATTGAACAGTTAAATGTGCATGTGTTATAAATAATATTTAGTACGGTTTTAATTGACTTATAACAAAATCAATTTTTATACAATGTACCAATAAAAAGCAATATTCTCTTCTTTTTTAAGAACTGGGCCATTTGAAGTTAGATGAAAGATGATCTGCATCATTGTGTTTATGATAATGTGGAAAAGTACCACTTGTTTTGAGGTGAGAATGTCAGAGATGAGACACAGCAACCTTTCAATTTATAAGAATATACAAATATTTACTTTTTTGCTTTACATCCAGTGGCAAATACAATGTACTTCACTTAGATATTCTTACCTTCAGTTTATATATATTACCGTTGTTGCACATGTTACTTGTGCATTAATCTATTTAAAATCACAGTAAGGGAAGTTCTGTTCTAAGTGAAAGGGTCGAAAGACACTTTTTGTTTTAAATCAACACTGATAAAACTTTTAGTTGATTATATTTCCAATATCTTTCTTAAAAAAAACCACAACCCATCAAATTTTGATAAGTGTTTTCTGATGGCTCTTTTTGAATTTCACTTTAAGACAACTGTTGAATATTTTATACGAGTTCATAAATATAGGTGTCAGTATTGATACTAATATTTTAATTTAACTTTTTAGAATTGGTTCCACAGTTGTCAGGGAAAGAGACTTACGACTAAATGTTCATGTTTTTGAACAGAACTATTAAAAAGAAAAATGGTGCAAAATCAATTGAATCTGGTATGTACATGCTTTAGTTTTAATAGTATAAAAATAAGCTGTAAGTGTGGAATGTTTTCCAATGAGACAACTATCTACTATATGAATGCAGTACAAATGTAGATGAGAACAATGATAGCTAATGGTCACCATACAGCCTTTAAATTTAACAACAAGCAAAGCCAATACCTTAAATTTATTTATGACGCTGACACATATATTTGAAATAATGAATTCCTACATTAATTATACCGCACGCAACTAACGAAGTTGCAGAGGGTATAATGTTTTTGACCTGTCTCAGTCTATCTGTCTGTCCATCCGTCAGTTCATCAGTCCCGTTTCTTGTCATCGCAACTTCTCTCAAACCCCACAACAGAATTTCATAAAACCTTTTTAGATAATAAGGACATATAATGCAGTTGTGCATATCAACAGGAAATTATGAATTTTTTTTCTAGGAGTTATGCCCCTTTGAACTAATTTTCTTTAATGTACTAGTACTACTGCAACAGTTTGTCATCGTAACTCCTCTGAAACCACACAACAGAATTTCATGAAACTTTGTAGATAATAAGGACATACATCATGAAATTGTGATTCAATTTTTTTTCTAGGAGTTACGCCCCTTTGAATTTATTTGCTTTAATGTACTTCTGCAACAGTATGTCATTGCAACTCCTCTGAAACCACATAACAGAATTTCATGAAACTTTGTGGATAATAATAAGGAAATACTATGTAGTTGTGCATATTGACCGGAAATTGTGATTCAATTTTTTCTATAGGAGTTACGCCCCTTTGAACTTATTTGGTTCAATGTACTACTGCAACAGTTTGTCATTGCAACTCCTCTGAAACCACACGACAGAATTTCATGAAACTTTGTAGATAATAAGGACATATAAGGAAATTATAATTCTATTTTTTTATGATATAATTTTTTATTCTTGCACTTATTTTATTTCTCCAATGAAAATGTGGGGATGTGGGGTATGTGAGCGAAATCACTAAGGTTCTTTAATTGCATATTCAATAAAACTTATACATTAAACTATAAATAAAAAAAAAAATCAGCATGATATTCATTTGATTATAGATTCCTTAAGGATTCCTAACAACTAATTATGAGGTCAAGGTCAAAGATTTTAAAAGTCAACTGAATTTGTCCCAAAAATTGGTTCCAAAGTACTTGATAAAATACATGTATTGCATATGGGATTGAAGAATTGCATAGATATATGACCATTTATAATTAAAATTAATTAAAATTTTCTTGATACTAGGAAATTGTGTATTTGTTAATGGCAAAGTTCCATTCAAAGAATGTTTTGTTTTTCTAATGTTAATTAAATACAGAAAAATAGCAATTCATGCCGGATTTTTATAAAATGTATATCAATGGCTTACATCGTCAATGTCAAGGGTTGGATTTAGGGAAACGGGAAGAAATATCATAGTGATTTAATAACAGTTCAAACAAGAATTTGTGGAATTTTAGTTATTGTCCCTGGGCAGACAAGAAAAATGCAACACAAGAGACATTGAAGTTCTGTTCTTTTATTAGCTTGTTTTTTTATTTACTCAGGTCACAAGAGAGATGGAGACCTCGAGAGACAGAAAAAGAAGACCAGGGAATCACAGATCCATATCAGATAATAAAATTAAATTGAAAATTTAAAGTTTGAATTTTATGTTATTGAAACTATTAATTTACAAACTTCCTGAAAATTTGGATTTTGTTTATTATTGAATAGAGGCTAAGGGTATTTGACCATCATCAATGTGCTTACACATTGATTTTCATTCAACTTTAAGAACTTCTTTTTAGGTTTTTAGGGGAATATCTGTTGTATAAGTTACAAAGTTTTGTATGGATATCCACATTCTGAATGTTTTCTGAATATATATCTGAATCCTTCTGAATCTGTCTGAATCCATCTGAATGTGTCTGATTATTTCTTAATCTTTCTGATTAAATTCAGATTTTTCTGAATTCATTCTGAATATTGCCTTAATTCATTCTTACATAATTCTGATTTTTGTCTGAATGCTATTCTGATTTTTGTCTGAATGTTCATATGAAAATTCTGAATTGTTCCTTAAAAGTCCGAAATCCAGTAAAAATTCAGACATTTGCGTAAATGTACATTATTTTAGCCATTCAGACATAATTCAGAAAAAATTAAGAAAAATTAAGAATACTTGTCAGACAGAATTCAGACACCTTTTTTTCATGAGGGTGCTTATTACCACAAAACTCAGATCAAGTTTAAAATTTTGGTCGTGTCACTTTTACTGTTCTCGAGTTATGTCCCTATTATATATAACGTTATGTGCTAGCTGGGGCATTATCTGAGTGTGTCCCATTTCTATTTATTTATTAAAAATTTGTTTGGCTGATAAGAGCTGTGAGAAGATGACTTTTTTGTATAGGTGGAAATATTTTCTGATGAATTATGTTTTAATACGACTGCAAAAATTGAAATTGTTTTGGTCGTATGTTGGTATGATATTGGCGTCGTCGTCGTTGTCCAAAGACATTTGGTTTTCGCACTATACCTTTAGTATAAGTAAATAGAAATCTATGAAATTTAAACACAAGGTTTATGACCATAAAAGGAAGGTTGGGATTGATTTTGGGAGTTTTGGTCCCAACAGTTTAGGAATAAGGGGCCAAAAGGGTCCAAAATTAAACTTTGTTTGATGTCATCAAAAATGAATTACGGTATTGGGGTTCTTTGATATGCCAAATCTAACCATGTATTTAAATTCTTAATTTTTGGACCTGTTTTCAAATTGGTCTACATTAAGGTCCAAAGGGTCCAAAATTAAACTTAGTTTGATTTTAACAAAAATTGAATTCTTGGGGTTCTTTGATATGCTAAATCTAAACAGGTACTTAGATTTTTGATTATGGGCCCAGTTTTCGAGTTGGTCCAATTCGGGGTCCAAAATTAAACTTTGTTTGATTTCAACAAAAATTGAATATATGGGGTTCTTTAATATTCTGAATCTAACCATGTACTTAGATTTTTAATATTTGGGCCCGGTTATCAAATTGGTCCACATTAAGGTCTAAAGGGTCTAAAATTGAACATTATTTGATTTCAGCAAAAATTGAATTCTTGGGGTTCTAATATATGCTGAATCTAACCATGTATTTAGATTTTGGATATTGGACCATAATAGGTAAATGTCCAATTTAAAAAAATTTAAGTTTTTAAGTTTAAGTTCTTAGACCACATTCATTCTATGTCAGAAACCTATGTTGTGTCAACTATTTAATCACAATCCAAATTCAGAGCTGTACATCAAGCATACTTGCCCCAACTGTTCAGGGTTCGACCTCTGCGGTCGTATAAAGCTGCGCCCTGGGGAGCATCTGGTTCTAACTATGTAAACTATAGAAAATTTTCTCAAATTTTTAGCCAGAATATTACTCTCATACTTGTTGTAAAAAATTTTTTGTACAATCAACATGTTTAATGGTTATTATCAGTTCTTTATAGGTCAAAATTAAATTACAACATGCATTTATTGTTATTCATGATTTTTTTTAGCCTTCCCCTTAATTTGCTCATTTATATCTATATGTTATTGTATGTGACGATAATAAAACCTAGCATAGTGTTTAAAATCATTAGAGAAAGTGATTCCAACTTTGTATTCAGTATGATATGGTATTTCTTTGAATATTTGAAATGCTCAGAAGCATTTTTTAAAGAGTGAAAATATTCAACTCTTTAAAGTAGCGAAATACTGTACCATACTCTATGCAGTGATCAAATATATATGATCAAATCTTTATATTATATAACATGTACAAATTATAAGATTGTTATATTTACTGACAGTAGAATTTTAGCCAGCATATTGTACTTATTGCAACCTTTTTCTTACTATGCCAAATTAAAATAAATTTAATTTTCCTTATTACATCTGGTAGATACCAGCTTTAATTTGATTTTCACGAAATAAAATTTGATTTCCCCCAAAGTTAGCCCTCATTATGTTAGTGACAACACAGTTAAATTTCTTCACTAGAGTATGAATTGAAATCTTATAGAAAAAATATTTTGGTAAACGATTAACTGATGAAAGCAGTGCTATTAACTAGATTAGAGAAAAGGAATTGATCAATATTTGCAATCATTTGGGGGAAATAATTCTCTTAAGTAACTATGGTTCCTTACTAACTTGTCTGTCAAATGCATTTGTTAAAAAACCCACATAATAAAACTATGTTATTTAATGTCCATTCATCTTAATTTAGGTGGCATGTCTGATGAATTCTCAAAGAAAATGCAACAATGGGAAGATTTAAAGACTAAACGATCACCATCAGCAGTCTTGAAAGGTACACAATTAAAAATAGAATTTGAGCAGTTTAATCGAAAAATAAGAAGATGTGGCAAAGACACTCTCAACTCTCCACCAGAGACCAAATGATATAGAAGATAACAACTATAGGTCACTGTACAGGCTTCAACAATGAGCAAACCTCATAACTCATAGTCAGCTATAAGTTTAGTTACTAGTGAATGTATAATTTGTTTGAATATGAAACTGAAATTTAAAGATAATTATGATGTTCACAAACATAGGAGAATGGACTAAGCTTGAAAAGAAAAGAAAAAAACAGTAAGGTAAAAGGATGGAAGCATATATTAAAAAGGTCAAACAGACAGTTGACTACTGGTAATTTAGGACTGTTGGATAATTGAAAGTTATAAGCTACCAGTAAATAGTTGCAAACCAAAATGCAAATAGCATATAGTAGACCTTTTTAGGGACACACTTTAGATAAGCACTAAAGCATAGCCCATTTTGGCTGCAGCGTTTATATTCCTTTTATGCAAAAATATTACACCTGATCATTGTGACCAATAATCTTCATTATACATGTAGCTCAAATTATTCAGTGTATTTTTACTACACATCTTTTAGTTGTAGCAGGACTTAGTAAATTAGAATTTGATTTCCTGCAGGATTAATTTACGGTATATCTATATCTGTATTTATTATTTGGACACAAGTACTGATCTTGCAGGCTTTTAGTAGAATGAATGTTGGTGCCAAATAGATCTCCATTGAATTGTATGAAATTTTATATATATATCTTGAAACAAGAGTGAATATTGTATGTTCTATATGATTGAATGAAATGTCTAAATACTGGTACATATTGGTTTTTGTTGCAGAAAATTATGTCAGAATGAAGAATACATTTTGGCTTTTATACAAAAAAGCTCAGAGATAAAGGGTCATTGTGACCTCCTTACAGTTTCAGATGTAAATTGTATACTCATTCATATTTTTGTAAAACAAAAATTAAACTTGGTTAAAACTTATTTTTTTCAGCAGATTCCAGTGATGTTAGTGATGGAGTGTTTTCATCTGATAGTTTTGGACCCGTTTCTCCCGAATTTCAAAAGAAGATGGATGATTGGGAAAGATCCAAAAGCATTAAATGTAAATATGTATGAAATGTACAATATAAAATGCATACTTATACATGTAGGTTATTGAATGTGACATAATTATTTGGATAACTATATGATATTTTCTGATATTTATATAAATGCAGGCAGATGAGAAGATTATCACATTCTATAAGTGCACATTCAAAAAAAGAAAACTTTTGTCATTTTGTAAAACCTGTTTGGATTGTATACCGATCTTTATCATTCTGATGTGTCAACATATTTTTGTCTCATTTTGACAGAGTTAAAACTGAAGACTTATGAATGCCATTGCAGGGGCTGTGCATCAAATATTTGTTACTAATTTCAAATGAATGACATTTAGTATGCAGTTGTAAAAGCATTACCATGTCTCATTTTCATGGAGATATTCTGGACCAGCTTCTTAAAGTTTATTCTTATTAGTTGGGAGTATTATTTTTGTTTGGGCAATACAGGGTGCTTAAGTGCTATCATTGAGAGGTTTTAACCAAAAAATGATAAAACATATATATTTTTACTTTCATTTACATTTAAACACTTGTTTAATTTATCATAGCATATTTAGAAAGATTATTAAGAGCGCATTTGTTTCTAACCTAAACGATGAAAACGACTACGCGCGTAGTCGTTTAATCCATTTGTTTCTTACACTTTTTGGTCAACGTTTTACATCGTTCACATAAACGATGTACGTGCAAAATAGTCGCATAGTCGTTGATTGTTTATCGTTGAGACGTGTAAATGATAAATTTGTTTCTGCATCTGTCGTTTAAATAATTACGAGCACATGTTGTTTTCGCAAAGTCCTGGTTATTTATTTCCCGCACTTTTACCTGTTTGTTTACAGTGCGTGAGTGTAATCTATTTTTGTCTGACTATGTGGGGTTGATAAAGTTTATTAAACGATGTATTTGTTTCTAGCAGCTTAACGTTTACTAAACGATAGTCATCGATGAGAAAATTTCGGGTTAGAAACAAATGCACTCTAAGTTGTCATTATTGTATTGTTCTGAAGTGACAGCTTTCCTCTTTGGAGCGTGGGAAATAGCTGATTAGCTTGAAGGCACATTGAAGATAAATGGTCATTGAATTAATGTTTGCTGTGGTTGATTCCCTTACAAATTCGTTTTTGCCAAACTCTTGTTACGTAAGATTTGTTGTTTGATACTTTGTGAAGTGAAATAATCAAATAGTACTGGGTAATCTTTATTGATTAAAACTGCTTAATTTACAATTTCATTGCGGTAAAATAAATTTCTATAACCACGTCATGTAGTATTTCAAAGTATGATATCTTTGTATTGTAGCCACCTCATCCAAGAAATTGTTTCTAGAAGAAAAATCGGAAACTGATCTCCCAGTGTCACGTGACGTGTCACCTGATGGGACCTCAACTCCATTAGAGATCTCATTACAATCAATCAATGTAGATGACATGCAAAAAAAGTTGACAGATAGTTTTTCCCGTAAAATGGAAGAATGGGAAAGGCGGAAGTATAGGAAGGATGGTACCAGTCCAACACTTGATCGTAAAGATAGCGGAGGAAGACTGATAAAAAAAGAAGATCGCCAAAAATCCAGAAAGTCCAAAATTGAGAAAGATCGAGAAAAACTTGGCAAAATGAGAGGAAGAGAAATGAGACGTGTGGAAATAGAACAACAAAAATTAGAAAAAGAAAAAATGAAAATTGAAAAAGAACGATTGAGAGCGTTGGAAAGGGAGGCAAGAATTGAAAAAATGAAAGGTCGTTTGAGTCAACCTGATATGGATGCCAAGGTCAAAAGCCCAATTTTAGCTCCCCTTGCAGAATACAAAGTGACTACTGACTTTGCCAGAAAATTACATGAATGGGAAATGCGTAAAGGGATTTCTTCAGTTTCTATGGCAACATATTATGAATCACAGCTTCGACATGCAGATCATTTACAGCAAGCAGACTATTCTGGACAAAAGGACAGTGATGATGAACTGGCATGGAATGAACCTAAGAAGGTCAAAGGTCAAAAACCACCACCTTTGACCTTACAGCCTTGTTTAGATTCCCCAGAGGAGACCTCACCTGGTGCAAGGTCATCAGATGCTAGTTTTGATGATAATACATCCATTACTATGGAGAGTATGACAGAAAACAATATCAAAAGGTAACAATTGCTGTTTATCAACCCAGTGTGAAATAACCCCTTAACATAAATTGTATCCCTATGTGGAATTTATAAAAAAAAAATAGGGACATTTGTGTGAGACCAAAAATTAAACCACAAAAATAATTCACAAAGTTGGCTATTTAATATATGTATTACACATTGCTCTCAGAATGTGAAATGTGAAAATTTATAGCCTGAGTTTCAATTTGAGCTATCACAGATCAAATCACTGATTTTAAATGGCTACACAGCACTCAAATTTCTTGATGAATACATAAAAGAACAAACTTTTCTTGTCAAAGAGTCATCCATACATCTGAAATGACCATATATATAAAGTCTATTATCTTAGACCTTTATCCATTGTACAAAAAATAATGATAAGTAGGTCAGTGGTTCTTTTTGGTATTACTTGGCTTCCATCATCATTAAAAAAACTAACCTCTATGATATAGCCAAGCGTGCTCAGAGTGGAGTTTCACCAACAAACCATCAATCGTAAATTATTATTTTAAAATTATGCAATTTGAAAAACAAGCAGCCAAAATCCTAGTGAAAGTTTTAGTGATCATGTTTTAATATAAGAATAACTTGTATTATTTAAAGTTTGGAGGCAGCCAATGTGTCATTAGTAGAAGAACTCCATGCCAAAGAACTAGAATATGAAGCTCTGCAAGAGGAAGTCCAAGATCTCAATGAAAAAGTTAATAGTGCTAGAGTTCAACATTCCAAAGAAATAGGTTAGTCATTCTGTGGAACTGACACATTTAACACCTGAAAACTAGTCTACAAATGTTAAAGAAAAAGTTGAAGCATTTTAGACTAAGTGCACAAAGTTGCAGAGACTAGACTTTGGCATGCTATTTCCTACGGAGTGGTCAACCATTTGTTAGTTTTTTATTACAACTAATGATAGGTCAATAGTATTTTATATGCAGTTGTAATAGTATTATCACAGGTCATTTCTGTAGAGATTATTTCACCCTGCATTTTGGTCATGGTATATTGACTTAAATACTATTTTAAATTTTAAGTTTGTAATATAGTCCATTCATTCATTTCCGTGGGTATCAATTTTCCTGGATTAGGGAAAACTTGGATGTTTGTGGATGTTTAACTTCATGGTTTAGCCAAAATCTGCATATAAGCATATAGAAAAATTTGTCATTTGTTCACCTGTATCCCCGAAATCCATGAAAATTGGTATCCAAGGAATAAAATTGGTATCCAAGAAATAAAATTGGTATCCAAGGAATAAAAATTGGTATCCAAGGAATAAAATTGGTATCCAAGGAATAAAATTGGTATCCAAGGAATAAAAATGAATCCACAGTAAAAGAGAACCAAAATAGTTTTGTAATGTTTGGTAAGCAGCTGTATTAGCATTAACACATTCATTTCCATGGAGATTATAGGGCCATGTCCACTTGTTCATTGACTTTGAAACTTTTGCATTGTTTACATGTTAAAGTTTGTGATTTGGTCAGTTTAATATTGTTATACAGTTGCTATAGCACTGGTGTATTCACAGAAATTATTTGAGGCTGCACCTTGAAGTCATGGTTCTTTGACTCTGAAGGTTATGCATAGTTTGCATGTTAATGTAATACTGCTTTTATTTCAACATTTGCATTTTACTATCAACACTACATACCAGCCAGCAACAGTTTATCTTATTTATTGCAACAATTGAATGTGAACTATTTATTATTGATGATAGAAATTATATCTTTTTATTTGCTTGCTTTTCATTATTTATTCTTTTAAATACTAACACAACTTACCAAGTTTTTACTTTGCACAATTTTAACACATGCATATATTTTTTATTTATCTCGTCTAATCATAGATATTTTTTTCATTTGAGCATCTATCTTTTATAACACACTACTAATTTACTAATAGTTTCTTTGAATGTGTGTCTTCCTACAGACCAATATAAGAAAGAAATTCTTGCAGGTGGAACATCTGCCCAGGTGCCAAAATTAACACAAGAAATGAGTAGCAAACTTGCAGAGCTTGAATCTAAAATCCATGAGTTGCAGAGTTTTGGTGACAACCTGGCTCAAAAAATGGAAAGTGCTGCTGTAAGTCCAGTTATATTTAGATGCAAAATTTTCACAAAGGTCAAACTTATGTATACTAAAACGTTAAGGCAAAACTAACTGGAATTATAAAGAGATATAAGAAGCTTTGGTTTGAGTGCCAATGAGAAAACTCTCCATCCAAGTCACAATTTTTTAAAAGTAAACCATTATATGTCAAAGTACAGTCTTTAAAACAGAGCCTTGGCTCACATCGAACAATTAGCTATAAAGGGCCCCAAAAATGACCTGTGTAAAACCATTCCAACAGGAATACCAATTGAAAAATCTAGATTAAAAACAGGAAACACTTATGAACCACATCAACAAATGACAACAACTGAACATAAAGGCCCTGACTTCGGACAGGTGCAAACAAATGCAGTGGGTATGATAATTTTATCTGGCACCAACCTTCTCTCTCAGCTCAGACAGTGGTGTAACAATAAGACATAAAAGAACACACTTTAAAGGCCTGAATTACTCTGACTTAACGAAATGAAAAAAATGAACATTTAGTTGAAAAAGCATATATCGGTACACATTATTTTCAATGAAAAGTGTGTGTTTATTTGCCTTGTCACTTTTATTATTAAACATACAGCATTTATTTACCTAAATTAATATCTCTTTGAAAAAGCATACTTTAGACATATGGCAATTTTTTGGTTGATACAGTTTTAATTTGGTTTTAAGCTGAAAAAAATTTAAGCTGAAAATGAAAAGCATTATGAAATAAGTATCTGCTATATTGACCAAAGGCTGACATGAAAAAGGACGGAACAAAACAAACAACAGAAAACAAAGTAAATGTTGGCTTAAAAAGTTGTATATTCTTAATTTCTCAATGTAATTTTTTCTTCAGATGTGTAAATGGCAGAGTATAGAAGGAGAAGAGAAAGTTACGACACGTTTGGTAGAACTTTTAGAAAAAATGAGATTGATGTTGTATAAAGCTTCACAAACAGGTTTGAGGAATTTTTGTTCTCAAATTAAGAAATGCTTTATTAGACTTAAAAAGAGGATATATTTTCCCAAACTAATAGAATCTAATCATCAAAATGTTTATCTCCTATTGCATGTAGTACAATTTCCATATGTTATTATCTAAAAACCTGTATTTACACAGATGAAAGCATATGGAAGAAGTGCCTTTGAATGAGCTCTTCATGCTGTTCAAAGTTGGTTTAATGAATTCAATTCATCAGAGTTGCATACAACAAATTGAAAACAACATTGGGGAAACAAGAATATTACCTCCATAAGGCTTTTAAGGTTGTTTTAAAAAAGACATTAACATTTACTACAAAATCTCTCTTTTTATTTTGGCTTGGTCACAAGAGATCAAACAATGATTTTTTTTAAATTTATTTGAATATTTCAGACTATCACTAAAATACTGTATTCTATCAATTTGTAAGTTATTTTTAGGCTTTATTGACTCTGAATTATCTATTTACAGAGGAATTAACACAGAAATCATCAGCACTTTATACTTTTGAAAAGTTGTACAGCCAAGCCATGCAGTTACAGGTTCAGGTTGGTATTGCTTTTGTAGGTGTGGTGGGAAAATCCACTGTTGGTCTGTGACTGTCCATCCAAAAAATACTTTTGTCTTCCCCCTCCCCCTTCTCAAGTATTGCTGAATATAGTTACTTCAAACTTCCCCCTTCTCAATGAAAGTATTGCTGAACAGGTTGACTTCACACTTTGTTATCAGCTTGACACTGGTGAGTTGTTTTGTGAGAGCAATTTTGGAATCAGTCAGACCTTATTCTTTGATTGTTTATACCTTGATTATTTTATTATTTTGAATGAACTTACACAAAAATTAGGGCCCCGCCAAAGGCGGGTCGCCCTATAGTGATCAGTCTGTCCGTCCGTCCATCCGTCCGTCCGTCCGTAACACTTTTAACTTTGTGTCCGCTCCATATCTAGAGAACCATTATGATTTCATACTTTATACTTTACATGTGTATTAACCACCACCAGAGGGTGTGTCATGATGTATGTACAACTTCCTAGGTCAAAGGTCAAGGTAAAAAAACTTTGGTTTCAGTTGACAACCCTGTGTCCTGTGGTGAAGATCGTGTCCGCTCTATATCTTGAGAACCATTATGATTTCAAAGTTTATACTTGACATGTATATGAACCAACACCAGAGGGTGTGTCATAATTTATGAACGACTGCCTAGGGCAAAGTTCAAGGTCAAAAACTTTGGTTTCAGTTGACAACCCCATGTCCTATGGTAAAGATTGTGTCCGCTCTATATCTTGAGAACCGTTATCATTTTAAAGTTTATACCTGAAATGTATATAAACCAACACCAGAGGGTGTGTCATAATTTATGTACAACTTCCTAGGTCAAAGGTCAAGGTCAAAAACTTTGGTTTCAGTTGACAACCCCATGTCCTATGGTAAAGATCGTGTCCGCTCTATATCTTGAGAACCATTATCATTTCAAAGTTTATACTTGACATGTTTATAAACCAACACCAAAGGTTGTGTCATAATTTATTTACAACTTCCTAGGTCAAAGGTCAAGGTCAGAAACTTTGATTTCAGTTGACAAACCCATGTCCTATGGTCAAGATAAAAAAATTTAATGCACATTATACAGCGGGGCCCACAGAGATGGCTCCCATCTCAATGATATCTAGTTCATCACACATTTTTTGTTTGGTTTTCTTTGATTGTTTTTAGTTAAATCAGGCTGTTGGCTAATTTTTTTTTAAATAGTTTAAAATTTTGTCATTCCAGGCCTTTTATAGCTTATACAGTACCAGGCTTTAATCATTGTTGAAGGACATAGAATGTCCTGTAGATGTTTACATCCTTGGCCTTTGTTGGCTCTTGGTTGGTTCTCTCATAGGCAATCATATTACATTAATTTATATAAGTTATTTATATTTTAAATATACTTATAGTATGAGAGTTCTTCACAGCTCTAGTCTTCATTTTCTGAAAGTTTCTTTATTTAACAGTTATAGGAGAATTTTACTATCACTTCAAAAGAGTAATCACATTATTTTTATAGATAATTCACTTTTAATAAATAACTTCTCATAAAAGAGTTTATTTCATGATTACAAATATTTTATATGTATAACATTATCATTGATTTTTCTCCAATTTCAAAAGATTGTCAACAAAAGGGGGTGAAATGTCATAATTAAATCAAAACAACCTTCAATAATCATTTCAGCATTGCATAGAAATTATTGAGTTTTGATTATAGAATGTAAACAATACTGATAGCATTGTTAAAAAATATATCGAAATCAAAATTGAATTAACAAGCCATTGATTGGTTGATGTTGACGGTAACTATGTTTTGGCATGAAATGTTCTTTTCCACATATAAAGTAATTATTTCATAATGGACTATTTTTACATGCAATAGTCAAATGAAAATCTTGTGATAGCAAATGTTCCATATGAACTGGTGCTATAATCAAGTTAATTGAATGAAAAGTATAAAGGGAGTTTTCATTTTATGATGCAAATGTCTGAAGTAACCGAATAAAATTCTCATTAATAGCAAGATTTTTTAGTGCATATAATGGCAAAAACTTGAAGTATACAAAATTGTTTTTGTTTGTTTAATCAATAGCAAATTACTATGAATTTTCTTATCTTTGTCAGCAATGATTTCTGATTTTTTTGGTATTTTGGGGCTACATTTAAATAAGGGCTCTATCTTAATTAGGATTCTGAAATGAAAATTGTTTACTGTAGTTTTCAAAACTTCAAACCAAAATCTGTATAGTTATTACATTGTCTCACATCTTTTGTATCATAATGCTGGCTGTATACACTTTATCAACAGTGATCATTAGCCTGTCAACACCCGAGGTTGAGAGTTGAAATCCCTCTCATAGCAAGATGTGTAAGACTCCAATCCTAATTGAATAAGATTGCTAGTTATCCTGTGAAATATCTAAGTTCTCTCTGCCTTCCCCACAAATAAAACTGTCCTCTATCCCATTGCCAAGAGATCTGAAACTGGTGTTAAAGACCAACAGTCAATCAATCAATGTGTTCACATGCCTCATATATGTAAGGGAGAAGTAATAATAAAATTCTCTTACATCAAATTATATCTGTACTATCAATTTCCTACTGCAAAAATAAACATTGACCATATTGATTCTGTAATATAAGTCAACTTTATGATTATATCATCAGTTTCGGTGTTAAGCCAACAACAATCAATCAATAAATCTTTGTATCAGTGAAATCGGCACCAATAATTTATATTTTCTTCAACTACTTTACAGTACATTAATGAATAACACCTAAGCAGACCACAAAAATCTATATATGAATAAGGGCTTTTCAATTTCAATTGGTAGTACGCTAATTTGATAATGGTATTATATAATATAAGCCAGAAATAGCACTTTTTCATTTGGACAGTCTTCTTTGCTTAAATTACTTGCAGCAAAGAGAGAATGTTATTAGTGCATCATTACATTAAAAGAACATCAAATTACATAACAATCATTTATCTTTTGCACGGGAATGGGGAATATTTTTTTTCTAGGCACTATTTTTTTCAACAGTATAAAAATAGAAAATCTCACAAAAAGTATAATATTTCTTAAGATTAATTCATGCCCCTTAACAATTTTTATAAGAAATACAATATATTTCACTTCACATCAAATTTTGTTTGTTTTAGTTAAATAAATTCCTAAGATGAAATTCTTTGATGCAATCGTGTTAGTATCCTGATTTCATTTTACAGCCTGTAAAAGATGTTTTTTTTTACCTTTAGCTAACAAACCTTCGTTTGAGTCAACTTGAAAGAAACAAAGAGATAGTGTCAATGAAACGTCAATTGTTGCTACAGGAAGCTAACAACCTGCTGTTACAAGCAGATATTGCTAGGCGGGAGACGGAACTCAATTGGCATAAACAACATGCAAGAAAAGGTACACCAATCAAAAGGTGGAATACTTATGGAGGAATGGAAAGCAGAGTTGTAAGTAGAAGGTTCTTTTATAGGTATTTAGGTAAAGATGTATTGATTTGTGAAAAAATAGCCTGAGCTTTGAAAATAGCCTATACAAATGGTATAGTTCTCATAATTTATTATTTTAGAAGTATACAAAAATATTGGAATTAAAGGTAGTTAGTTTTGTTGTATGGCATTATCAGAAGAAAAACAAGATCTTATAGAAAGGGAAATAACTCAATTATTATTGCAATTATTTACATTCTTTAAACAAATTCAGATTATTTAAAAAACAAAAAAATTAATGTCAACAATTTTACAGTTTAGTTGTTATTATGTTATTTCTGTTAATGCTGCATCAGGAGAAAACAGCTTTCTCTAACTTCATGTAAGTATTATCATTGTATCAGGTGATAATTATAAACAAATAGAAAACTTTTAATATAAAAAAGAAGATGTGGTATGATTACAAATGAGGCATCTCTTCCCAAGAGACCAAATGACACAGAAATTAACAACTATAAGTCAATGATGGCCTTCAACAAAGCACAAAGCCCATACCACATAGTCAGCTATTAAAGTCCCCAAAATGACAAATGTAAAATAATTCAAAAGAAAAAACTCTACATATCTGTTTACAATGTAAAAAGTAATTCAGATAAAAAGGCTCTTGAGTGCCTCATGTTCTTATATTGAAATCAGCTGTCTGTCATATTTGTTTCCCTATATAAAAAAATATTTTATAGCTTAAATCAAGCTATTGGTTTTCTATTTTGAATTGTTTCATATTTTCATTCTGGCCATGGGACCTTTTGTAGATGTATTGCCATTTGGTTTTCTTATTGTGGAAGGTTTCTACAGGCTAAAAAAATAAGACTAGAAGTTAACAATTTAGTGGTACTTTTAAGACATTGTAGCCAAGTTGATTAAATATTTTGTTGTATATACAATTTTTGACCTTCTTTTACTTTAAGGGTCCCTATACTTAAGGTTCATTCATGATTATGGTTAGGTGAGGGGATGTTTTAGGGCTAGAGTTAGTGTTAGGTATGGTTTAGGGTAAGGTTTGGGGTTGAGAATAGATTAGTATCTATCTCTTTATGGGTTGGGACCCCTAAACTAAAGTAAAAGAAGGTCCAATTTTTAAATATGTAAGAAATTTAAAGGATTAAAAAACTTGAGGTGCATTCATGCAAGCTTTTTATAACACAACAGTGTATACACTAATAAAAAAAAAGACAGACAAATTTATAAAGAGGGTAAGTGTGTAATTAGAATCACATAATATATGTGAAATATTTGCAACTGGACATTTGCTGACCACAATAAATCAATCATACCACAAACCAAGCAAAGGGTTGATTAGCAAACAAAGGGTTGAAAATTGTTCATAAATAAAATATAAATATTAATTTCAGGTCGAGGGCCAAGAAGCTGAATGTATTCCACCTTACAAAAGATTTGCCAAAGGCAGGAAAGAGCCAACCCAACCAACCATAGAATCAGATGATGTAATGGACACTCCAGACTCAGGTAACTGATTGGTTGTTATTTACTGCTACAGCAGAATACATTGATCGTTATTTACTGTTACAGCAGAACACATTGATTGTTAATTACTGTTACAGCAGAACACATTGATAACTGATTGATTGTTATTTACTGCTACAACAGAACACATTGATTGTTATTTACTGCTACAGCAGAACACATTGATTGTTAATTACTGTTACAGCAGAAAACACATTGATAACTGATTGATTGTTTTTTTACTGCTGCAGCAGAAACATTTGGGCGACTAAAAGAAAACGTAGTATAAATCCATGAAATGTATTTATGCCAATCCAAATTTAGTAATCTCGTCAATGGTTGTCTTTGTTTATATTCAAAACAATGAACTTTGTTTATATCCAAAACAATGAATTGAAATGTTCAAGGAAATACAAATTTTCTATAGGGTTGGTACCTGTATATAGTGATTGGCAATACCTTGAAATCAAATATCCATCAAAATAAAGTAAATGAGTATCCTATGAACAATATTAATGAGTATCCTATGAACAATTTTACTGAATCCACAGTAAAAGTATGTATACAATTGATATGTCTCTATCTGTCCATATATGTGGCTAGTTCTTTGAGATTATGCTGTTAATTCCCCTTTATTTCTTATTAGTTTTGGATAAAATTGTTGTCATTAATAGGACAAGAAAAAGTATTCAAGTTAGGTCAACATTTGAAATTAGATTTTGAAAAAACTCAGAGAAACTAAATACTGTTAATTCAGAAATTATTGTGTGCATTTATTATTGCGATTTTGCCATATTGGACTAAAATTTGATTTTAATTTTCGCGATATTGAGAAAATTCCTGTTTAATTCATATGCAAAATTTCAAAATGCAAGTTTAAACTATTGCGATTATAACCCTGCCGCATTTTTCGCAATAATAAAAACATTGCAATAATTTCTTAATTTACAGTATTGTATATTGATTGGCCTGAAGTGGTATTCAGTCAGACAAAAGATTGAAAACCATCTAAATATACAAATATATTATGGGACTTTCCTATCATTAAAATGTTTTTTTCTCTTAAAATAATTTTTCTGTGCTTTCAGATGAACAACATAAAGAATCTTTAGATTTTCAATCAGTTGAACCTCCCGAATCTCCAATAGAAATCCAACATAAAAGTTGTATTTATTTACCGATGCGACAACAGCATAAAAGACATAAAGCACAATTACATAAAGAATTATCTTTGGAAATTCCATTTATAGATCAAGAACAGGAAGATGCTGTTCGTGTCCTTCCCGATAACACTAGGGAACGACAAGTAATGAAAGGAGAGAAAGGTGTGGAAATATCGTTGACAATTAAATTACCCACTGCAAACATTAATCTACCTCGTGATATTTCACAACAGGAGTTAAATGTGCCAAGAAGTACTCGGCAGGAGGATAGTGATGATTCTAGTAGGAAAGGTGAATCTGAACCTAAAGTTCACAAATCAGAAGCAAAATTTCCAGAACTTCTTATTCCCCGATCTAAATCAAAAGGAAAATTGGAAAAAGAAAATAGTATGGAACTGTCTGAACTAGAGCTTCAGATTCATGCTGCAAACAAGACGAAAGATGAAACCAAAGTCAAACGTGAAAGTGGTATATCTGTTG